>NC_135435.1:10212500-10512500 GCF_051991255.1 Vanacampus margaritifer
GTCCATGGAATGCTGCCAGTGCCAGCACGAGCGGCAGTAGTATTTGAAGCACGCCTGCACGTGCACGCAGGACGAGACCGTTTGCATGTGACGCAAGCGTTTCATGTCGCCCGAATGACCCACCTGGTCTCTGCAGAAGAAAGGTCCGGCTTGGCGGAGGCAAACCTGACACATGGAGTCTTCCAGGTAAGGATCAATTTGGACCTGAAGACAAAGACGCACACAAACGTTTGCATTTCCCTTCCACTAAAGGTTTTGCAGATTGCAAACTTGTTGTTACCTTCTTTGTAAACTTGGGGCTTTTGATCTCCACAAAGGCTGCGCACACCGCCTTCAGGTAACTGCGCTGATTGTTAAAAGTCACACGTCCAGAGCCTGGAGAAAAACAACTTGGGCTCAACACAACAGATGGCATTCCAAAAGGTAACCTTCCCTAACAGACTATATTCTTTTTTACAAATGACTGCCCATTTTCCCCCAAATAGCTTTCTATTAGGGCAGCGTGATAGCAGAAAAACATGCAATAATTGCATATCGATGCGCTATTGAAAATGTACCTAAAGAAATTGTGAAATGATGATCTAATAAAAGAATTACATTTTATTCATGCGGCAAAGTAAGCATGCTCAAAATGTAACCTGAATTAAAATTAGCCTAGATCATGTCAAATTGAGGCAGAGGTGGTATCATCCTGACTGATGGGCAACTAGCGATACCAGGTATCGATATCGGTGCCAATACCGGTCTTATTTTAAGGCATCGGTACTCACGGCTGTGACAGATACCATTATTGGCCGCCCACTTTACGATCAGGAACAAGGAATTGGAAATTATATGAATACAAAGTTGCCACTAACTGCATGCAACTTTAAGGGAAAATAATAAATTGGGATCGATAGGTCTTTCTTTAAAATCATCTCATTTATGGGTGGGAAATTTTATTTACTAGTGGTATGCCTACTCTAGAGTTGCGTATCGGAGAAAAAGTGCCATCGACCATCCCTAATCCTGACCATGCGCAATAACGCGCATGTATTCTGTAAATTCAACTGACTCTTTCATTTTTTTTTACAGAACATAATTCCATGTTTCAATAATAAGAATAATAGTTCCAATAAAAATAGGACTATTATCACATTATAAAGCATTCATTCATTATCAGTCAGTCAGGCTGGAGGAGCAAATAAGGTGGAGGTGGCCGCCTCTGAATTTTGTGCACAGGAAAAACCCTGTAATGTAATGTATGGCAAGGCACATTTAAGTTTGCCTCTTGACGGGTCAAATTCAGATAAAAGCAGAACATTCAAAACTTACACAATCTTGCCTCAGGTAGAACCTACTTTCAAATGTTTGTGCAGACGCAATCAATGTCTGATTGAAAAGCTTTCGAGTGACGCAGTCCATACTTTGTTCAAAGGTTTGAGACGAGGATGAACATTTGTTTAGTGCAACTTTGTCTATGTTGAGATTATTTGACAGTTTCAGGTTGGATCTCCTCACACTGAAAACGCAACTTCCAAGTTGAAGGCTATTGCCCCGGCCATTGACAAAGCAGATAAACACGTCCTTGGAATAAACTTTGTGACAATTGAAGTCATGTGAACCACTTTGACACTTTCAGTGTTTGCTTGTATTTGTACTAGCAGTCTTGCCATCTTTTTGTTTTTAAAACACATTTGGCCGGCGTGGCTAATTAAATATAGTACGTTCTCCTCCACAACATTAAATACAGTGGGAGACATGAACCTTTTGTCATTTAATTTCCGCATCAGTCATAACATTGAATCTTATAGTCATCAAAAAAAAAAAATTCACTGCTTAAGCCCATTTCTGTATACATATTTTCATTGAAAAGAACGGAGAGGAAAGTGAATTGTTGCACTTAAAAAAACTGCTCTCGCTCGTCTGTCAGCAATAATCTACCAATATCCTGTAGTTGTGGATCAGACGTGTATGACAATCAGGATTATTTGTGCACCATTCCTCTTTAGAAAAACATTGCAATTTCCTGTGAACAGCTCGAGGTCATGCTACAGAATTTCAAATTGGATTTTGTTGATTAGACCACGTTTGATGCCGAAATTAATGTCATTTCTAGGTGTTGACCTATTCCTTCCCATGCACAGAGAGACTCAATAGATCAAAAACAAATTTTGTTATATTCCTACTATGAGAGGAAATATAAGGTGGGATAGAAAAATAGGTGCAAAGCTGACAGGAAGTGACAAGGATGCCAGCCGTTCTTACCGATGGGGTATTTGTGTTTGTCTGTGTCAATGCCGGCATACATGACCCCTCCAAACAGATCGTTCATGATGCTGGCCAGTGCCTCCGCATTGAGCATGCCATGCAGTGCACCCACAAACACAGTCTTGCTGGGGTCCAGACGCTGAGCAGGGGAGCGCACGTAGTTGCTGTCCGAAATGACCCAGGGAATAACCTGCACCTGCGAGTCACACGACAACACTTGGCAGTCATTTGGATTTGGAAACCAACACTCACTTTAATGCACTGGGACATGACACTGATCAGCTACAATAAGTACATCTGGACAATTCAATCAGCAAATTCATAATTGAAAAATATATTTCACAATATGCTTTTACTGCAGCAAACTGACGTGCATTTAATTGCATTTTAATTTTTTAAAAGAAAAATGTAATCTTGAAACTCACATCCTTGCAACGCATTCGGCGACTGGACATTTTGAAGTAGTACTCCCTGTTATCCTCTGGGTGAAACGGGTCCTGAGAGCAGGCATGGAGCAAAGCTCGCACAGATTTCTCATTCTCAAACACCAGGTAGACGTAGCCTAAAGGACAGCAAACCTTTTGAGTCAACGCAAAACAACATTTCCAACTTGGGAGTTAAAATCACAGGGGCAACCGATTCGAGAAAACTTGTACAACAATTGACTTTTGTGCAAAACGTTTAAATCCATGTGACATTAACAATTACAGGTGTGTGGCACAATGTGGGACAGGCACTTAGTGACACCATAAACCCTGTTCAACTATAAATGAAATTAGCAGCACCAGTGTACTAGATGCAAGTAATGAAGTATCAATACTGTACTCTGAGTAGTTTTTTTCTCCCCCCAGTACTTAACAGTGTTTGGACTCCGCCCACCAAATTTTAAATGGTACAAAATCGGGGTCATCAGATTAGATCCAGAGGAAAAACCTGCCCGTGCCAATCATATGTAGCATTGCACTCTGTCACTTAGATCCCAGTTTGCAAGCCCTTAGCTCCGTCAAGCTACGACATGACTTGCTAGGAATGCTCGTTGAGGAAGAAAATAGAATAGAAAATGCATTTGGTAATAACTGAAATCACGATTGTGACAAGAAATAGTTTAAACAAGACAAAAAAAAACCCTCAAATTATGAGAGTTCCTTTTGGATGAAAGATTTATTAAATTGGTCATTTAAAAAAAAAAAGGTAAAAATATACAATTGTGTACAACAAGCGTAATATTTAAAATTGTAATTACTTTTCGCTTAATTGCACAGCCCTATGACATGCAATTGGCTAGTAAAATCCAGAAGCAGACACGGCTACTCATAGCTAGCTGATAGCATACACCCTTTCCAAACTGTGTGCCTACTACGGTGATGCTAAGCCTTTTAAAGTCGCCAACACATTTTGTGTGGATGTCAGGAAAGCCCAAAGAACGTGCATTCCATTATTGCCAAGCTGCATAAAACTAGAACGGCTACTGAGCAGAAAATGCACCATTAATGGTTAAGGAAGGCACAGTCATGTCACTCATTTACTGCAAGTGCTTTTAAAAGATAACAGTTAACTAAATGCGAAGCATATTTTTGTTTCTGTAGTTCAGGTTTCAGGAATTCTAAAAGTGATCATTAAAACCCCTGAAGGGGTTCTACTTGCATGACTCGTCACATCAAGTTTGGAAAGCAACCCTGCGCTGAGAGGGTGCGTTTAGTGACAATCCGTCAACTTTAACATCCTTAAAATTTGACCATGTAAGGAGGAACCACCTGGTAAAGTTTTACTCAAGTGCATTTCAGAGTCTGTATTATTTTTACTATCATAATTACTTTAATGAGTACTCCTACCAAAGTCTTTACACAATTTTAAATCTACTCATGTACAGAATGTGTATACTTCTACCTCTGATAAATCCATTCAAATGAACGTGTCAGAATGTGTTCCATTTTGTGTCAAACACTTTGCATCTAGAACTGCTCCACTTACGGAGCAACTCACTAACGTGTCCACCATAGTGCCACCCTAAAACCAGTAAGGGGAAAAATGAAATGGCCTACCCGCTTGTCATTACCTTTGGCCACATTACCTTTGGGAGGACAGCGTGGGTGCTTCCCATCCTTACCAGGCCACTCCACAGTCAGAGGGCCGTAGCCACTGAAGGTGTTGACGAGTCCAGCTGAAAAGGGCGGATCATGAGGGCGGATGCAGTTGCGGACAATTCTTTAGAATTAAGCTTAGCGCCACAAGTTTCAGAGTGAGTGGATAACATTAGGTTATCATTAAAATGCCCATTACAACCGCTTTCCATTAATTCCACTGCACAGGGGTCAACCATGGCCACCACAAGTTCACTAATGGTGGTCGTATTGTAACGTCTCTCCAGAACAACAACTCAGTCGGCTCTCCAGACTGCGACACCACAGCTTGTGCTGAACTCTGGATAAATGTGAGATACTTAAAGCACTGTTGTATTGAATGTAATTTCATTCTTTGCACTTGCTTTGAAGACCTTTTACAACCACATATTTGAATGGGAATTTTTATGACCAGATATTTCTCTTTAATTTTTATTATGCAAATTTTAAAATAAATTTTAGTGTATTCTACTGTATGTCTCAAAACAGAATTGAATACACAAATGGCCCTGCAAATTTTATAAATAAATGTTATGCAATCAACACTTAATACAGAATACAATACACAATATTTTTGAGGCATTTTATTACTATAGGAATCGTAATTTTTTATCTTTTAGTATAATTTGTTAAATATAACACACAAGGGACCGACTAATAGTACTGTATAGATTTTTTTTTATGATTAAATTGACCGAACTCAGATATGAGTGGTACAGGACCCAGCCAGTGATATACACGGCCAGTGCTGGAAGGGGCAAGGAAAGCCCAGTAGGCCACTAAAACACTGGAAAAGTGAACGGTCCCTCGTCTCTCCCAACAAGGTCACGGAGGAAAGCCTGCCTGTACATAAAAACAATTTCAGTCCTTTTAGCCTAAAGTAACTCCAAACCTCGAGTCCCCATAGAGTGTGTTCGTCATATATGGTTCTGAGCTGTTTGTTTTTTTTAGGTAATTTTGACCATTTTTTTGCCAAGTGACTTTTAAATGCATCCACTATCCTGCACCAATTTAACAGCAGTGCAACAAGCAATTACCTTCTGTGATGTCCCAGGGTACACCACCAAGAAAGACCTTGCAGGAGTAGAGAGGGTCCTTGTTGTTCCTGGGAGGCAGCTGACCACTCCAGGTGAAGGTGGCTTCATTTACAGCTTGGAGCAAAGATATTTTAGAGTTTGTTGTTGCAATTCATCATTTCCCACAACCTGTTTTTGGTGCACTTACCTGCAGCCTGTCTATGCAGGCGTGCCTCCCTCTCAATGCTGAACGCTTCATCAGACTGTTCCAGCATGTCCATGCCAGGCCAGGGAGAGCCAGTGCGCCAGCGGCGAGAAAGAGCAGAGGAGGCCGGGCTGGCGCTGGTTGGCGGGGTGAGAGGAAAACCCGTGTCCTGGGGATCCAGACGGGAGCCCAGTCGCAGCAGATCCTTTTGAATGTTTGACGCGTAAGGCATGGGAGGCGAAATTCGCAGAGAGGACTGGAGAAAAATAAAGCGAATATTTTTAATGTGCACGGTCTGTGACAGATCTCAATACAAGTAGAAAAATCCTTCTGCAGCAGCCCTAACTTGTTAACTAGATGATAAAGTGTGACTGCACATACCAGCACATCACAGAGGTGGTCAGAACCAGAGCTGACGCCACTCGTCTCAGAGTCTTCAGGGCTGCTAGAGCGAGAGTCCAAAAAGCAGCTGGAGTCCAAACGGCTCGCCATGCGAGCCATGCCGGGGAACTTCTCCAGGAAGTCAGCGGTCATGCTCAGGGACTCTGAGGGCAGGTAGGCTGGTGGCTTTCCAAGGATGCTGCTAAAGGGACTGTTCAGGATGCCCAGCACTGGAGAAGAACAGACAGCCACAATCATTTTGAACAGTCGGAAGTTGGTCTGAAATTTGCATCATAAAGTGAGTTTCCATTACTCTCAGTTTTGTGCAAAAGGCATGTTGCGCAAAAGCAAGCTGTAATGGACAGGCATGATTTTCAACAACAAAAACTCAAATGCCGCAAAAAAGTTTTTAAGCTCATGAGGTGGTTTTTGAGACGTGCCGAAATAGAAGCACGTATCAGCACTTTCTAAATTTTTGGTTTATCGGTTGAAAATAGCTTTATTATACATCCCTAGTTTACAGAAGACGCCCGGAGTTGTTAAGATTACTTTAACTTCTCTCTCCCCACATCGGGCAAGTTTGAGCATTTGGGGTGTATGCGCACTTATAACTCGTGTTATGGTGCAGACGGGTAGAACGGATTTCAACAATGGCGCTGTATGTCGCTCTCTGCCCGGGGGGATTTTGGGTCGGAGGGGGGCATTTCACATGCAACGATATGGAACGGCGGCCTTGGCTCTATTGACCATTTGCACCGACGTCTCGTGATCACGTGACTGCCCTATGACTGACGGGGGAAGGAAATGATTGATGAATGGAAGTGGACGTGACCCGGAGCGACTTAGCGACTGCTATTTTACAAATGAAAAGTTATTATTGCCCATGGAGCTATGGAATCTACCACTTCAACTGAAGTTCTCCTGTCAGTCGAAGTTGCACATTTAGTAGAGACTCAGAGCGCGATATTTACTTAAATTAGAGATCGCTAGTTTGAAAACAGCTCCTTACCTTCTGTTTTTACCAAGTTAATCAAATCGCTGACTTTGCCGGAATTCACAGTGCACGACCTATATCATTATGTAGTCAATGCCGTCTCTTCTCCTTACACCGGGGCAAATTCAAAAGCTTGTCACTGGCTTGAGTCTCTGGGACGAGATGTTACGCTCACACACACAATATACCTCGTAATGCAAAGGTAAAACTTGACTACAGGGAATGCGCAAAAAGTGTTTCCATTACACTTTTGAGTCTCAAATATATACAAGTCTTACAAGAAGTGATCTGTGAGAGTGTTCACAGTAAATTATAATGGGAAGACTTTTTATGCAGCCTGGTTATGTTTTGGTAGGAGTAAGGGAGGGTCAGGTAGACAGGAAGGCAAGCAGTCTGTTCTCAGCAGGCTTATCAGTCAAGATAACTTCGATATTGCTTCATGTAGAAGTGAAAGGCTCATTGTTAAAGAAAACACGTGTCCACAATACAGTATAAACTTATGTTAACACATGTTAGTCATCTTTCACAACAGGACAGTAAAGAAAGCCCACATTGGCGACTGCCATGTCATCATGATGCATCTTCTGTAAACACGAGGTCGCGTACATTATGATGTCACAAATATACGACACTACCATAGGGGAGGGGAGGGGTTGAGGAGTTTGGCACAACCAACAGCTGGACCAATGTTGCGTGTCATTTATTATCGGCGGATTTCTTTATCATCTGGTTTATCTGTTTGACGTCAAATTGGTCGATGATTATCGGGCAAAGATATTATTGTGCATTCGTACTGTAAAATCATGAACACCTCCGACAGAACAGTGAGATCTCGCAAGACTGGACATTACAAGAATTGCTCCTCAGGAGCTTCAATTGAAACACCTATAAGTTGAAATAGTACAATATCGCTTTTATTTTTTAAACTGTAAAAAGCTATATGCTCATCATTGATAAACAGAGCAAAACAAACAAAAACCTCAGTTCCAGCCAATTTCAGACATACCTGTACCCAAATATGAGATGCCTGGACTCTAAAAAGTACTTTTAAAAGTGACGGACCTTCAAGAATTACACCCACAACAACCCAACAGCACAATTCTTTATATTGCAACCATGTTGCTAATTGCACTGTTAGCTCCATGAGGTTCTGAAGGCTGGGTACATATTCAGCTGCAGGCCGCATTCAAAGCTGTCCCACTTTGTTGTAGGCCCAGTTTTAACCTCCATGCCAAATTATGCCGGAACAAGCAGTGATGCCATTTCAGCACTACAAGCGGGTCGGAACAAATGGCTCAATTGTAGTGCCAAGTCATTGAGAGACATTTCATGTTCCGTCGCCTGGTTCAAAGCAGTGGTGAATAAAGTACAGCTATATAGCAAATTAAATTGTTGTAAAGACCATGACAAGCCCATTCAATTTTAGTGTGAAATAATGAGTCTTCACTGGATTGTTTGTGGACAGAGATGAAGCGAAGTGAAAGTGCCACATCATCCTGTGATGCTAGTTTATGGCAACACACTGCACTGCCCATCACACATCAAGTACAAGATCTAATCGACTCTTGCATGCATTCAAGTGTCTAGTCATTGTTGGGAGCCTGCTGTGGCTAGTAAACGAAGCTTGTACAATACTTACTTGAGGGTGAGCTTGTCTGAATCTGGGAGGGAGAGGAGAGAGACTCATTCTCCTGGCTGCTCCAAGGTCTGTCCCAGCCAGACAAACGGAGAGACTGGAGGCCCAGGCCCAAGTCTGCCACACTCCGCGGCACCCGGGACGATTGCATCTCAGGCATGGCATCGCAGTTGGCGAAGAGCATCCTCCTGCTGCCCACCGCGGCCAAGTCAGACTCTTGACGGGTGAGAGGAAGACAAGGGAGTGTTAGACAAGCAGCGAGAATCACCTCAGCCACAGCAGCGAGCACCGTCTGTTTTCTGCCCTACCCTGGATGACGGGGGCGCTAACCTGCTGCCTCTGCGCCCCGTGCGCGTGCCATGCAACTCCATCTGCATGGCTGACCCACCTAGCAGCATGTGACATGGCTGCTGATGCACTCACACTCCCCTAATAGTGACATCAGCTTCCCCCACCTCCCTGCTTCCTAAAAAAAGAAAAAGCCTGCTGGAGTGACAGGCTCGCTCGGACCCCGCTTCTCTGGTGTTACAGGAGCGGCGGAGGACCACCGACGTTGCTGCGGCTACCGCTTACTCTCTAGCCTGTTTCCTGAGCCAGCTGACCAAGGCAGGGAGGGAGGGGGGGAGGCAGCTCAAGCACGCAGGCATCATGACTCAGCAAGCTTAAAAGTATTCAGACTTGAAGGTTGCTCAAAAAGCAATTCCAAGTCAGACAACTTTGTACATTTTCCCGTTTTGTCTTTTCAGTGAGGGGAAACAAAATAAAAAATAAATCAAGGGCAAGAGTGCCTACTGATCAGATGTCAAAAAGCAATGTGCACCAGCTCCTCCCTTTTCTTTCCCTGGAGAGAATCCAAACGCCAGCTACAGCCAGCCCTGATTCAGCAACTGCCAAGCTGGGCTTTGGCTCTAGAGTCACTTTTGTTTTTTTGGCATTTAATAAATAGTTTGAGGATGCTCAAATGACACAAAGCAAAGTTAGTCTAAAAAGTGAATTGCGCACTGAAAATGATTGACGCTCAGGAAGAGCCAGACATTGTGCTGATGTAAAAACTTGGCAAATCTTAAATTTGGTACCCCCAAATAAGTGCTGCAATGCTGTAAACCAATGATGCAGCATGAATCAGCTACTCTCACTCATGATCGAGAATGCCACAGTGCCTGGAATTGTAACATGCTTTTATTAATTTAAGAAAGCAAAACAAAAAATGTTTAAGTTGGATCACATCTCAATTTACTGACAATGCTGAGATACTGACAGCAAGTCATGAATAGCAATAAGTGGATACTAGGGGCAACAATTAATCAACTAATCATTTGTCAAGATTATCCATTTTCTTTATAATTATTTGTTTAGAGATCGTGTTTAAAATCGTCCAAATCCTTTAAACTTTTTGCGTCAACAGAATATACTCATTACTGTAGTCCTCGAAAGCATACTAATCATCTTGGTTCAATCCAAATGGGATATTGGCAAACAGCTGCTTTCTTTTACTTTGTAAAACAAATTAACATTTTCGCTGATTTTCTGGTATGTATAGCTCAAACCAGGTGAATTATTTGTAAATTTGAAAACAATATCCTGTTTTTGAACAAAAGTTTATTTCTAAATCCGGCTCATCAAAACAGATTACTCAAAAATAATAATAATCACACAGTTGCAGCTCTAGTGGTTACACCAATTTATTATACTTTATCCTAATAGAAGAGCATTTGTTATTCCTGTCACAAGAAAAGCTAGTAGCAAAACCTTTTCAGACAAAAAAAATAATTTGCCGCTTATTTCATAGGTTATTCCACAAATGCAGTAATAATCTGAATTCCATATTTAGACTAGTATTTATAATATTCATATAAGAAAATGGTAGAGGAAGGTTTTGACTTGACTACCTTTACGTAGAGTCCACATTTCTGTTTCGCAAAACATTAAGTTGAATATGCAGAAGTGGTAAAGCCACAGATTTATGACATGAATCCTTGCAAAAATACATGGAATTAGAAGTAACATCTGTACTTCAGTCTGAAGCACGTTTACGGCCGTCAATCGGGTTGAGTACAGGCAGTCCTCTTCTCACTCAGTTTATTTGTTGTTGGGGGGGTGGGTGGGTTAATAATAAAATAAAAAGACTCAAATTTAATCGAATTTTCTCAACAGGAAACTTCATTCAGCCATTTTGGTGACTAAAGAAACTATTGTATTTCTTCTGTTGGACTATGCATATATTGTTAGCATGACAGAATATTGCACCATCCTAGTGTGATGATCATTCTGATGACTAAAATCCCCCGTAGCCTCATTGCTATTTTGTTTCTGTCAAACCAGGACACACCCTAGGCTGAAGTACAGCGACTTAAGAGAATCCCCACAGAAAGTTCATCTTTGATGAAACTCCTATGAAGAATGCAAAACTAAATAACCACTGTTTCCATTATTTTATGCATATTTCATTTGTTGTAGTTACAGAGTTGATGGACAATGGCTGAATTTGCACAAATATTTGTATTTATTTTTTCGCTGGGAGGACAAAAACATCCAAAGATACTCACCAGTTAGTCAGTACTTATTCCACTTAATATTTCTTTACTCTTACTCAAGTGTTTTACTTAAGCTCTAGTAAAGTAACAGTACTAATGGAGTACAGTTTTAGGCTAGGCTACCCACCTGTGCTAGCAGAGTGATAAAATTATTCATAATTTGTCATTTTAACTGTGTGTGTGTGTTGGGAATAGAACATTGACAAAAATACTCGAATCCCCAAATATGCTGGTTCATGCCAAGACCGAGCGGAATTTAAGCACGGTAAGCAATAGTTAAAAGTGCACAGTGTGTGTACAATAATACATTCAAACGTGTAAATGTTTTATTAAGGAAGTGTTTAAACCGTGAGCAGATTTGACAATAAAATGGCCGTTGTGGCCGAATAATTAGCGGACGAGTGAGAAGAGACGTTACCACATAGCAAGTCGGCCTTGGCCTTGGTGTTGTTGGGAGTGGTGCACACGCCGGTCAGATCCAGAGCGTTGCCCAGCATGGTGTTCATCCTGCGGAAGATGTCGGCGTTGCTACACGTCGACAAGGCCGGAGAGTCCGCGTCTGGGTTGGAAGGCCTGCGCGGGTCGTTTCTCTGTGCCGACGAACACAAGTCATACTTTCCTTCATGTCTAATTTCAAGACGAGCACACGCTAGCAGCCAAAGTCGGCGCCTTCGAATATTACTTGAACATCAAGTGACACTCTCTGCCAGACGGAGAGAAAACGATGTTTGGTGACGCCAAAGCTCTCTTAATAACGTCATTCATACTCGTCGAATGGACATTTTTCATGTAGCGTGACACTCACCAGAGAAAAGGCCATTGTGTAGACGGAGCTACGCCAAAAGAATCACAAAGAATGAGCGAATGCACTAAATGGTCATATTTATGAAGATGGCTACCTGCTAATTAGTGTCAATATGGTGAACGTGCGCATTTGCGTAACTTGGCTAATCTAGTTTGGGGGGGCCTCTTTCTGGTCATGTGATCGCCTTCAGAGGCAGCGCCGCGCTAATCAAATCATGTTTAAGCAAAAGCTTGAGAACCTGTTAAGAGTTTTAGAAAATGCGAACGAGACTCAACTTTTTATGATTATTATTATTATTATTAATTTAAGTTGTAAAAAAAATAAAATAAAGAAGAAGATGATGATTTCATGGTTTTGAGATTGTAGTTTTATTTACCTATGCCAACTTTTTTTTACCACAACCTTCATTACACTCTAAAAAGAGAATTGTTGAACCAAATTGTATTGTATATATTACATTTAAGCGATTAGGAGTTCATTAAACTTAATATATTTACCACAATTAAGTTAATCCAAAGTGACTCCAATCCAAAGTATTAAGTTTAATGAACTCATAATCACTTAAACTAAATATATTCACTTTGGACTAACCAAATTCAATTGTGTGTTAACACTTGAAGCGATTTTTTAAATTCAATTTATAATCTTAAATTGGTTCAACAATTCTATTTTTAGAGTGTATTTCATCCACAGCAACATGAAATTAACTGTAAATATAAGTAGTCAATGGACTGAATCTATGTAGCGCTTTCTACACCATATGGTGCTCAAAGCACTTTATAATGTGCCACATGGTTAAGTATTGTTGTAAAACACAATATGTTTTGTTTTTATTTTTTTGTTATCTGTGTGATAGCTTCTGTGCATGATGGGCTATAATTTGCGATATCACCACATGGTGCAACTGCGATTCGTTTCGCCAGCGAGTGTACGAGTTAAAATGTGTGTAGACTTTTTTGATTTTTTTAATGTTCATTCATTTTAAAAACCCACAGTTAATTTCAACAATATGCACAATTTTTTTTTTATCACAGCAACATACATTTTTTAATATAATCGTACATCCAGTAATCGCTAATTATATTACATAGGTCGTGCCTCACCTTACAGAGGCTGACATGTTTCGCTGCAACCTTTCTTCTACGGACACTGGAAGGATAAGAACTTAGCGAAGGTAGTAATTGGTGGTAGGCTTATGAAGTATGGTCTCTCTGAGGCTCCGTAGTGCTTCAAAATGCACACGACTTTGGTCGTTGCATTCTATTATTTCGCCATTAGATGGCAACATTTTTAAAGTGACAGTGCATAGAATTTTTGCCATCTAATGGTGAAATAATAGAATGCAACGACCTAAGTTTGAAGCGCTTGAACTTTGAAGCGTGCACACTATGGTACCTCAGAGAGACCACACTTCACAAGCCGACCACCAATTACTTTGTTCACTAAGTCTCTCCTCTTTCGGTTATCCGTAGCAGAAAGATGGCGGTGAAATCTCAGCCTCCCAATAAAGTGAGACGAAACCTATGTAGTATAATTAGCGATTACTAGATTGGCGATTCTATAAAGAAAACGTACATTTATGTGACATATTTTTTTGCATATTACTGAAATTGATCATGTTTTTTACATGAACGAACATTGAGAAATAAAAAAAATCCACACACTGTCCCTTTAAATAAAAATTATTTTGTTTCCTCAATCAACAATTAATTGTCAGGCATTGTCTTCTTCTTAACTCAAATGAAGCATAAAATTAAATAATATGTTACCTTAAAAATCCATCCATCTATTTTCTGAACGGCTTTTTCCTCACAAGGGTCGTGGGGGTGCTGGACCCTATCCCAGCTTGCCTTGAAAAGTAATACGTAATATGAATTTTTTTTTAAGGACAATGTTTACTTATTATCTTGGAAATAAAATAGCGAAAGTTTGCCCGTTTGGATTACCAAAGATTCTCATTTATTATATTTTAATGTATTGTCTTGAGCTAAAATAAACACATTTTGATGCTATATTTTGACATTCTTACTTCACCATAATGTTGGTGCAGTCAGTTATTCTAAATATTTACCAGAGACTATTAGTGTGAAACAGACCGCGCAGTGTCACAGCTTCTTTTATTCTTGCTTACTCTTGTGATAACCCCAGTCAATACTATAAAAAAAAATTCTTTGTGTGGCCAGATTATTTTTGTAAAAATGTGAGTATTCAACAATTATGTGCGTGTAAGGGCTTTGAAATACTTAGGCAATTAATTCAGATGTCCTATTATTAATACATGAATAAATTACAAGAATTTCTCCTTTTCTCAATTGAGCCTCCATAATTCCAGGGCATGTCACCGCCCACAACCCAAATAGGGACAGATGCTAATGAAAATGGATTGATGTGTTGGAAAAAAGAAAAGAAAAAAACAAACATGGTAAGCACATAATATGACGATTGATATCATGCAATTCATAAAATGACAACCCTCATTGTTTATTTTGACTTTTGAGTTTATGATTTACATTGAAAATGTTAAAATTCAAAGCATGAGGCAGATGAAGTGGCTTTATGTGTGTTCAACTCAATTTGTAGTTTGTACTGCATTCTATAACCCCTTGTGATGACTGAATCCTTCATGTTAGCAGTCATTAAATGCCTCTGTATCTATAGGTGATGTACAAGATAAGCAACAAAACATTTACAGTGTCGTGTAAAAGTATTTACTATCCTTAAATTCTGTTTGTTTTGCTTTTTTCAATGTTTAAGATCATTAAACAGTGATGATCATGACGAACGATGAACTATTCAAAGCTACCTGCTTGGCCCTGTCTGACAAAGGACTTGATACCTTAATCCTTATAATTGGTGGGTCTAAAGGAATCTTTCTCATCTCTGTGGCGATATATTGTCTCATTTTCCCATGTAAGATCGCTTCGATCTAGCAACACTGGAGGGTTTTTGATCGTGAAATTTTTTTTGGGAGGTCATGTCACAACATTCAATCGGATTCAAATCTGGAGTTGTTTTTTTTTTTTTTTTTTAAAGCTATTCAGAAGTTGACTTTCTGGTATGTTTTGAATCGATTGTCCTGCTGCAGAACCCAAACGTGCTGTCACAAATTGATGGCCGAACATTCTCCTTTAGGATTTTCTAGAAAAGAGCAGAATCCATGGTTTCATCAATTACAAAAGCAGTCCAATTCCTGGAGTAACAAAGCAGTATGAGATGGTACCAACAACATGTTTGACTGTTGTTTTTTTTCTTCCTCTAAAATTCTGTGTTACATTTACGCGAGATGTAATGAGACATTTGTTTGACAATTTCAACATTTGTCTCATCTTTTATATTTACATTTGTTTGAAGCGGGAAAAATAATTTGGGAATACAAATAGGTACTTTTTCATAGCACTAAATGTACTGGCCTTCATTTCATCCATTTTTTTCCACTCGGTCGCGGAGTGAACAACCTTAGCAGAGAAGCCCTGTCTTGTTTCTCTGTACATTCATTTAAGCAGGAGTGAGTCCTACAAAAAATGTGTTGGTCTTGCAAGCGCTCAACCACAAGGTGGCAACAGTGTCACCAATAAAACATAGCACTTCGCCTCATTCGCCGTCATGGTTTGTACTGTATTGCAAAACTAACGTCATTTTATTTACCTGGCCAGTCCAATCAAAGTGTATTGACAAGTTAGCACACCATAAAGCTCAGTGTGCATGAAATTGTGTGAAAATTAAATCATTGCATTTTGTAATAATGTAACAAATACTTCAGAGTCACCTTGCACATACATATGTAAAGTATGCACTCAGATGTGATTACAATTAGTGGTCATATGTATTCAGACAATCCTTTATAACAGTTTTTCATATGGGTGTACGTGAAGACACTCCAGGGGTACGTCGGATTTGAAAATAATTAAAAGTGCAAAAATGTTTTAAATATAATTCATGCAAATACTTCAGTAAAATGTAAGTTCATAAAAGAAATGTTACTCAACATCATTGTCCTAAAATACACGAGTACCCCCCCCCCCCCCCTCCCCCAATAAAAGAATGGTTCGACCCAGCCTGTCATATGCCACCTATCATCTGTCAATCATTTCAAAACTTTATTTAAAATTAAGATATTTTTGAGAACAGGCTATGACCCCAAAGAACAGTTAATGGTAATATTTTTGTGTGCATAAGTCTGTAATTAATTGAATTCTTTATTTTTAGTAAGATCTCATTTCCAAAAAGTTCAAGAGATTAATAAAATAAAGTTCCAAACTTGAACAAATCAGACAATGATGGTACAACACTATTTTAAGTCTTTTCTCAACCAAAAATGTTTAGCGCTCGTTAGGGGGTAGTTGGCTAAAAAAATATTTCACAGTGGGTACATCATTGAAAAAAGGTTGAGAACCACTGCTTTTTACTGTGATTTTGCATCTGTGGGCTTAAACATGCTGAAGTGAGATGGTAGCAGGAAAAAAAACTACCTCAAGAAAACTGTTCGCTTTCCAGTCACACACAATTTCACAGTCAGTATTGATTTCATGTCAATCCCGATCTGTGCAAAAGTCAAGTTAAATGAACCACATCCCTTTAGAGTACCGCAAGGGACAGGGAATAAAGGGTAGGCTATTTCTTGTGTTAATATACTGCCAGCAATTTAGTTTCCAATCCTTGTAATTTAAAATAGATCTCATACTACAGTCTTCGGTTCGATCCAGGGCTTTTGTGTGTATAGTTTGTCTGGGTTCTGTCGAAGTAATCCATCTTCCTCCCAGAACACAGATTTGGGTTCCGGTCCACCAATGCAAGTCTGTCAACCCCTAGATCGACTGTCGATCAATGCAGACCCACTCACTCCAAATCAAATAGGACAAAGTTGAACAGGATGGTGATACTAATTTGATGGAAGCGTAACACACGCCTATATAAAAAAATAAAATAAAATACTTTTATTTGACTAACAGAAAAATGACATGTCCATTTTTCTAGATACTGCATAAATCTAAGTTTTGAGACTATTAGCAATTCTACCATCGAAGGTCAGTTTCAGATTCTGACATTCAAAAGCATGGGTGCAACAGTCTATAAGTTGGAATGGCATAGTGAGCAAATGTTTAGTTAAGCAGTACAATTAGGCAGCTGCCACACAGAACAGTCCTTGGAGTCCCCAGAGGAGCCATTATGGTCGGTTGAGCAGAGCGTCTTACCAGCTTATGAGGTCAAGTCCACACATGATGCAGAGAGACACTAATGCACCGGTGCATTACAAATGAATAGTTGGGATCCATTATTGATATGAACATCTGTTGACCATAGTCAATTTTTGAGAGCGTAGATTTACACTGCATTTGAAAAGTTACAATTGGCTTTCAGTGTAAGAAATAATCGACCACTTAAGAAATGCATTCACTTCTTTATTCATAAGATGGATATTTTTGTTTACATCTTATGCACAGCAGATACAGAAACAAACATGTTTCTTCTAAACCACAAACTAAATTCCTCCCCTCAAATCCTGCTTGCCCATTTCAAAACAGCCCCCAAAAGGTTTGTAGTCCAGTTTCACATTCTGAATGATAGTTTCACAGCAATCTCATTTTAGCAGAACAGAACACGCCAGGTTCAGAATACTTCCTTTTTTTTTTTTTTGGACAGACACCCACTTCCCATTTAAACAAATTGCACTTTTCTTCCTTAACTACTGTATTTAAACAGGATTATATGAACAAAAATTAACACCAAAAACACAAGAGACGACTAAACATTCAATTTATACATGTTCATTTAGTTGCACAAACCTGCATATATACACACAGATTACACAAAAAGTACAAAAAATACTTGTACTTTATTCTGGTCAAATAATGACAATGATATGATCATAGGGACTGGGATAGTCAGAACACAGGGATGCCTTCACAAGGTCCGTGCAAGATAAACCATTGAACAACAGCGGAGCTTCCATAGAGGTAACAAGGAGCTACGGGAAAACAAAACATTTCGCAGCCCAGAAGAAGGTAAAGAGTTAACAAACACTAAGAAAATTAGGATACACAGAACTCTGTTCTAAATTCATGCCAAAAAGACGAACATGCAATGACTTCATACGTCTGAGGACAGTGAGACTATCGTTACAACTTCAAGGTGTTAATTATCCTCAGCAATGATGATCCATGGAGTTTTGACTAGCCTGCAAAAGGTTCTAGCAAGTGCCAAGATGTACCACAAAAAGGGGCACAAGATTGTCAACAGCAAGATTGTTTTTTTGTTTTTTTTTAACTCAAGCCTCCCTCCAGAGACAATTGGCAGAGATATAAATACCGTTTCTAATGCAAATGTCCATTAAATAAACCTGATTAAATTAATGAGCTTGGCGAACCTCACTTGAACTGGACAAAGGTGTGGTTTCCAGGCGCCTGCAGAAAACAAAAACATGTCAGTCCAATGACAAACACTTTGTATGTATACATGTAGGGGATGCACAACCAGTTTTCATTTGTCTACAGCTTGGTTAGCCCTGCTAAATATGTCTTTGGTGGTATAAGGGTTCATTTGTATTGTGATTTAAACACTGAAGACTACATGTGGTCAAAACAAAAAAATAACTGAAGTGGTTTTCTGAAAAACAAAAAATGGGTTAGCTAAAAAAAAACGAGTTTACATGCATGAAGAAAAACCTAAAATTGAAAGCCCAAACTTTTGTTGCATATGGATTTCCTTTAATAGTAGTCCATTTTAGCTCTCCTTGTAATATGGATGGACACATTTTGCAGCCAATTGCTTTGTTCTTGTCGACAAGTTTGCACGAGATCGATTGAGCAGTCACAGAAAGGTGGATAGTGAAACCTAAACACGGTTTGACCAAAGGTTACTCACTAAGTATCTAACAAAACTGGCGGGACTTCCATCCAGGCTGGGAAGTCTCAGAAGGAGTAGGGTACCAGCGCATCTAAAGAAACACAAACAGTCATGACCAAAATGAGGTGCTGCAACACTTAATACTAAACTTTTTTTTTAATGTGCTTTGATGAAATTTCGCTGCATTGAACGCAACTGTGAAGAGATTAAGCGATCCATTCATTAAACATGTCCATGCAGTGCAAAACATTCCATTCCAGAAGCCACCACATCCTTAGTCAGGATGTTATCAGCAATTTGTTTGGAAACAACTCACTGCTGGGAGTTGCTAAGAACTCTGGCAACTTCAGGAAGCTGGGATTCCAAATAGAAAGTACGCCCCCCCTCCCATTTGCCTTGCTCACACATTTTGGCTACATTAGGTCAAGAGTGTTTCTAAGCAAATACCAGGCATTCCTCAGACTCAAGTGGTCAGCATAAGGGCATATGTCATAGTGCTTTGTGATGTAGCATTCCCTCCCTTGTGCTCTTAAAATAAATGCAATTAGCACACAATGAATTTGAAATGACCCCAAAACAGATACAGTATTTCCCTTTTCCGACTATAGTTTGTAAATGGGATTAGATGACTACTGGTACTGGTTTACCGTTTTGGGTGCGTGTTTTTTTTTTTTTTTTTTTAAATCAAAAATTTTAATTTTGTATCAAAATCAGCCAATACTGGCTCGCCCCTCCTCCTTGGTGATCAGAGGGAGGCTAGACGAAAGATGTTATAAACACAAATTCCTTCTAAGTAATGTGCATTGCCCTAACAAAAAAGTATTAGCCCCAATGAGTAACCTATGCGTCTGCTCTAAAAACACAACATTAATGATGGGCCACTGGCAGAAGAAGTTAACTTTTGCTTAAATTTAAAGACCCAGTGTGTGTCCTTGACGACATCTAGTGGTCAAAGAACAGAATTAGAAGCACGCAGGCGCACGCAAACTACGGTGGCTCAGACCACATTGCGCAAGCCTACCACCAATTCTTATTTTGTGTGAGCAAAAGAGTATCTTGGCGAGCGACGGTGAATTGCTGTTAAGTCCGGCGATCGACGCTAAAGGACAGAGTGAGCTGGAATTAGCCGGAGCAGCTAAAGAGCGGCTAGCGGGAGTTAGTCGGAGCCAAAGGCTGGAGTGGAGGGGCTAGATATAAAAAAAAAAAAAAGTAAAAAAATAAATAAAAAGCTAGTAAAAGCAAAGCAGAAAGTGACAAGTGACTGGCCCAAATCACGGGAGTTAGTGACGACCACCTGCAGGTCCCAGCTGTGGAAGGTCCGACACTCGATGCAAGCACCACCCAGGCAAAATACATTCGCAAAGTTGTCCTTTGGGCATCCGTAGCAGGAAGATGGCAGTGAAACATAGCAGCTCTATTAAGGGGAGACTACAGCCATGTAATATAATTGGTGATTACTAGACCTACAATTGTATAAATATGAACGGTTTATGCAATACTTTTTGCATACTATTGACAAAAACAGTCAGTTTTTTAAAATGAATTATTAGTTCATCACTATAATTATTAGTTCACTACTAAATGGCGCTACGGATCACTGAATGTCCCTAGTGGAGTTTATCACTTTTTTACTCACTAATGCCACCTCTGACCTAAAGTGTAACTGCAGCCTCTGTCAAACTCTTGCATGGTGTGCGTGAGTACGTGCGCTTGAATAATTCCCCCCTCCAGTTTTCATGGAGTCTGAGCTGTGCTCGTAGCCCCGGCCTCTTGTTAATATATATTTTTTCTTTCAATTTCCATCCCAATTGTCATATGCCAACACTAAATGTCCGCGGGAACGAGCAGGACGTCACTCTCCACCACTCCCACCCCCAAGAAACTGGAGTGTGAAGCGAAGATACAAGCCGATAGGCGCACTCACAGTTATTAAAAAAACAGGTCTCTTTGTACTCAACTTGGCATTACTGAAGCATGCATGATGTAGATCTTAACATTTTAAACTCCACAATGCACTTTTAATATGGTACACATTTCCTAAGGTACCAAATAGTGTGTATTTTGTTTAAAAATGTGTTCAATTAGGGGTGGGGGTCTGGTTGTTCTATGCGCTCCCACTAGTCTAAACACTGCATTCTGATTAACATTGCATTTGTAGAATATGAATTAAGGGGCAAATTCCACTTGTTCTGATCCATCTCAGGGGGCTTGCCGTCGATTGAAAATGACATCACAGTTGCTCAGGGCTCATAACGACCAATCACGGCTCAACATGTAAACATCACATGACCAAAATCAGGAATATGAGAGTCACTGAGGCAACAGCAAGTGGCAAAACAGCAACCCCGTGATGGATAAAACTGCTTAATTCATATTCTACAAACAAATGTTCAGACTAGTTGGAGCACATAGAACATTTTTGGGGTTTGACTTCCAGTTTAAACCACCTGTCCATCCTTAGCACTGTTTGGCATCTGAGATGTGAACGTTTGAAAAGGAAACATGCAAGATAGAAGAGAGAGAGAGAGAGACACACACCGGTTGGTCCCTCACCTGGGCGTGGAGGGCTGCGGCAGCGGCGGCGGCCGCGGGGTAAGTGAAGGCCGCGTGAGGGAGGCCGGGGGTCAGCTCTGTTGTGTACAGTGGGTAAGGGGTCCACGCATCCGGGGAGGCTGGGATTAGTGCCGCCCCTGTCAGGTCATCTGAAGATAATAACGTTTTATTGAAATAATGTTGACTGACTCACACAATTGTGTGACAGAAGCTAATATTCGATGACCACTATGAGTGATCCTATCAACCAGTAATCCTACTCAAGTGAAATACTGACGAAACAACCCATTTCCACCAAATGCATAAGCATCCTCTACCATGTCTAAAACCATTCAGATGAATGCTGGTTGAGAAAGTTATGTTTTATCCGAGAGCAGCAAAGCGGCTAAAGAATTAAGATGCATGCATGTGCAGGGTGAGTTAGATTGTTAAATACTTATTTTTAGCCTCTGCCAATCGACATCAGTATTTCCATGAGGACAGATTTATGGCAGCACTGCCCAAGTGAGAGGGAATGCGAACCTAGAGGGGTGCAGCCGTACAACTTACATGGGTCCCGTGCAATGAAGTGTGCTCCTAGAGCAGGGTGGATATTTGTGGGGTTCGGTGTGGCCATCAGCTTACTCTTTGCCATCTTCGTGTTGGCTTTAGCAAACTCTAAGCGCAGGGTCTGAGGGCTTTCGGGGTCAAAACGGATGCCCTGAAGGAGAGACGGAGGGGGACATTGGATGGTAAGGGAAGTGGGCTGAGATTGAGGGGCTTTAGCTCATAGTCTCGCACCATCTCCTTTCCTACAGCCATGTTTCAATACTCCGCTTGTATCCTTCAAACATGCCGAGCCAGGAACTGTTCTGCTCCGAGTGGAGAATAAGTCCAATCCCTCCCGACTCGAGCAGAACAGTCGACTTGAGGCTGAAGGATACGAGCTGAAAGCATTTTAAAAAAGCTGACATCTCTTCTTCCTCACGATGAAACCATCAGGTGGCATGACTGGAGCAGATTCAGCCAGAGCGAGCCCGGAGGAGAACGAGATGAGGAAAGGGCCGATGACGAGACCAAGTGGCATTTTTGGGGTGGGTTTACCTTGCTTGTGTTTTTGTGCCCTAAGCGCTGTGCCCACATGCAAAGTGAGAAGTCTTTTGGAGTGTGTTTGTGTGTGCGCCATCTGGTGTGTCTAAGAGGTGATGCGCATGAGGAAGGCTAGGCTATGAGTGTATGTGTGTTAGACACTGCCATTGTGGCCTACTGGTGACAAAAAAAGGTTACACTACTAAAGATGTGTTCAAATAACACTAAAAACGTGGCTTTAGAACAAGTATAGTAAAGCAGTGATATGCAAAATTAGGAAAGCTACACCAGACTAAAAAATGGATGTGTATCAAGGTCAAAGTAAACTACCGTAATGCTACAGGATTCTCCCATCTTTCCAAAAAAGTCCCTGCCATTGAATTATGAAAGGACAGAAAGAGTTGACTTGCTGGAAAATGGATGGGAAATGATCTTCAAAACACTCCCATATCTTTTTAGATTTGTTAGGAGGGGGGGAGAAAAAAAAAGCACAATTCAAGAATTTCAAAGGGGATCATGAAATCATTTGAATACTTGCATTTAGAGCATTTTTTGCAGCTTCAGCTCCAGATCGGCTGTCAAAGGTTACAAACCCGACAGGCTGGAAGATAAAATAAAAATAAAAAATCAAATACTGACGACATCAAGCACACGTCAGAAGCTCGAGGACAATTTACTTTACAAAAATGAAGCGGCAAAAGCAAATGAGAGATCGTTTATAGCACAGGTGTCAAACTCAAGGCCCGGGGGCCAAATCCGGCCCGCCACCATTTTGTGTGGCTCACGAAACTCAAACAATAATTTAACAATTATCCTTGACTACTGATTTCAAAATTAGTGAGCCATCAATTTGTTGTGTATATGTAATGACGTAGACAATAAAAAAGTAACAATGAGATGATTAAACATTTATTGGGTTTCAATCTTACTGTCAGATTGTCTTTGTGTTTTTTTGGTTTTGTTTTTTAATGGAAAAAAATGTGAAAAATGTTAATAGGAATGTGCAAGTGTTTAAATTAAATACACACACAAAAAAAAAAAGCGCAATGATGACATGTCAAATCGGTAAAATTACAGAATGAACAATACTGAGCTCTCCAGAAAAAAATTAATAATAAAATAAATTAAATACACTATGTGTCTCCTGTACGTATGTTTTTTGTTATTTCATTGGAGTTGGGTAATATTTGATAGATGGTTTTGGAAAGTCAGGTTTACATGTTTATTAATCTGTACTTTTGTCTTTTTTTTTTTTAACTGCGCAAAAAAAAAAAAAAAAAAAAAAAAAAAAAAGGGTTTCCACTATCATAACAGCTCATCTAGGGAAGCCGTAATTACAAAGCGGCCCTTGGCATAAATGAGTCAGACACCCCTGGTTTATAGTAATGACTGATCCTTACTGACATTACCAAAAGACAGTCCGAGTACAAGTTTTGGCATCAACAAACGGATGGAGACTCACCTGTTTTGATGTTAACTTAATCAGTGACCCTTCATAACCCTGCAGAGAAGAAAGACAGCCAATTATCCACCGTAGTCACATGCAAGCAATTCAGGCATGAACGCTGCTCGCCAAAGGAAGAGAGACCTGCTTCTGTCAGCTATCAGCTTGAGATCCGTTGGCAGCCAGCATGGCTCCTGTTGCTTTGTTATGCCAAAATTAAGACTAGCATTTTTAACCCCCCCCCACCCCCAATTTCTTTTTTTTTTAAACATCTAAAAATCTGTGCACTACCCTGTTCAGGCAGATTGACCACAATTATACACCATGAGGATTTTACTTATTTGAAGAAAAATTAAGTGCAGAAAATCCTTGACAAACCACAACTGACTGGATATTTCCTATAAAGCAAAAAAAAAAAAAAGAAGACACCTGCAATAAATAGTATGAAATCCCAAAAGAGAATGCATACAAGCTCCCTCCACACTGCAGCTACTGTAACACCAAACATTTCCACCATTTCACAATGCTCAAGCGCTATTCGAGGAAAAACTAACACAAAAAAACATTTCCCTTCTCATTGAACAAGTTGGGTCACACATGGTAGGTTGGTCAGTGGAGAGGGTTACTCATTTACACATTCCACAGGATCATCCATGTGCGAGGGATACCACTTCCAATTTGGTTAGTTAGGACACGAGAAGGAGGGGTGTTTATGAACCGGAGAGCCCAGTCGAAAACACAGCCGTGGATGAACAATGATGTGGCCTCATTTCCATATATGCAAATATTTGGACTCATTAACAGGGCGATTGTTTGATTTCAGCTCCAATGTACAAAACCGGTTTGATTAAATCTTTGTGTTAGACTGCACATCTAGACCAGTGTTTCCCAACCTTTGGATCAAGGCTCCCAATTTTATATTAGAAAAATCTTACAGCACACTGAACAACGTCACAAAAAATGTTCATACTGAAATAATGATTTTGCTTCAATATACTCCATTTAGAATCATTGTAAAATTTGGGCCAATTCAATTGAACAAAGCTGACCAACTTATTCTTTTGAATAAACAAATATAACGACACTGCTGATTTCTCGATGCAGCAACCTGGTTGGCAATCACCGACCTTGACAATGCTGAAATTAAAGTCAAAATGTCCGAGTGAAAATCACTGGCCACGTCCATACATACGACAGCTACTTTCGTTAATTTTTTTATAATAAAATACGTTTTAATTTTTCTACAGAATCTCATTTCATAGCTCCACTATAAACATGCAACATACCTTAAAAGGCCTGAAGAGAAGGTATAGTTCCCGGGGTTTGATATCAACTGGTAAGCCGCTGACAAACAGTGTTCGTACCTGAAATGAAACATTTTTGTGTCAAAGTAAAAAAAAAAAAAAAAAAAAAAAAAACTTTACAGACCGACTAAACCCCTCCACAATAACGTACTAAAATAGCTTTGGTTACTTCCACTTGTCATTTAGAGGCCAAAATAAAAAATATTGTCTTCTCATGACGTTTCCATACAACCACATCCGATCAACACTGTAGCTGTCCAAATGTACAGTTACACAGTAAAGTGTCAATTCTCCTCTTTACTATAGTTTTCTATTTTTATAATTGACCCACCTAGTTTCATAGATGCCCTGATTAAAAATGTGTTCATTACAGCATAATGCAGAAAAGCACACCAATATCACAAGTTACAAAATGCTCTTTAGTTTCACAAGCAGGTCAGCCGTGAATCCAACCTTAGTGAAAGAACACTTATTGTGATCTCCCTAAATGAGCAAAAACCAAACAAGGCTCTCATCCTGCTGGGCGTGCACAGCTCATTGAGGGCCGATGCCGAGTGAAGCCCAGAGTGGCTGTGGAAACAAACAGTGCGCGGGGCCCATTAGTTCTCAGCTGGTCGGGAGGCCTTGGCCACAATGGGGCTGCCAGAGGAACAGCGCTGGACAACAGTTCACAGCGTGACACCATTTCCTTCCTCTGACCCGTGGACCCCTACCCCGCCGCCACTCGGCCATTTTTCAGGTGCCGCGGAACCCATTTCCTCCTTTACAACAACTAACACGTATGAGCAGCTTGCATCACAGCTGAGGACGAACAAGACAGTGAAATAGCTGTTATCAATTTTTGAGTAACAAACAAATGCCATACTTGTAAAACTGACTTGGGTCATGCTTTTTGCTTGATATTTGACAATGACATAATTAGGCACACAAGCTTTGATAGATAATGAACAAAAGGGGAGGCACAAAAGGGCCCATGCAGTGTTCCCCCTCTGAGTCTCTTTAGAGAGTCATTAGTCCGCAAACTAGCTGGACACAAAGACTAATTAAGGCAGCTGCAATAAGTCGTCTTGTTCACACAAGTCAAGAGGAATTTTAGACTAGATTTTTTTATTTTAAAAACAGCAATACGGCGTGACTGGGAAATATTTGCCCTTTTAAAATAGCTTTACTGTATTTAATGTTTCAACGTTGTGGGCTGCCGAAGAAGCCACCACACTTTGTGGGTGCTGGAGCAGACTGCAATATTTTCGGACGTCTTATTTCAACGTCTAACCGTCTGTATGGTTTTGAGGAAAGCTCGTTCAGAAATTGTCCTTTTTGGACCAAATTTAAACCTAATTTATTAAAACATTGAACTCAATATGAAGTGCTGCTAATATGTCGTAAACTACAATATAGCCAATTTGTAAATAATGTTTGACTTTTTATTAACATGTCGAATCGTTTTTCACCAATTTAGTTAAATTACCGATCCCAGTTTCGAATTCAAACAATATGGAAGAACAGCGCACGGAACCGTTAATTTCCGGAGATATTTTTTTCCCCTATGTTTTGGTTTAATTAACAAATAGAATGAGAGAAACTGTAAACCTGACCTCCTCCTCCATGGAGACATTGTTGTTGGGCTCAGTCTCCGCCTTGAGGCTCATATTGAAGATGCTGCTGTGTGTGCTGGCCGGGTGAGAGTGGCCCAAGGTGGGTTGCGGCTGCTGTGACAGTCCGGTGAAGGTCGTTCAACTCGAGGTGACGTGGTGAGTCGGTGAAGACGTTGACGCTGGCTTTTTCCTTCTTCTTCCGAACAGCTTCAATTCGTGTTTCAAGAAAGTTGAATGTTCCCCTCCGGACAAAGTAAGTCGAGGAAGGGAAAAAAGGGGAGTGACGGAAAGGGAAACGCCGCCGCGCTAAACTAAAGGTGAGAAGGTGGAATTTGTGCTCCGCGTGAGGGTGAAAGACGGGGGGAAAGACGTGCGAGTAAAAAGTTGAAAGCTTCTCCGGTCACATCAATGCTCTCAGCTGTGGGACTACATGTGAGCAGGAGGAACAAGTCAACTTTTCTCCTCCTCCCGCGCCTCAATTAGGTCATCAATTGCGTGTGTGCGCGGACGTAATCAGGCTGCAGATCCGCCTCAGCTGTGCCAGGAAGACATCAGCCACGCCCCCGCCGGCCTTTCTCTCAACGTGAGGCCCGGACTGCCAACAGGCTGGTTCACCGCCACTTTATTAGGGACACCTTAATTGAACGTTTCTTTGGGATTTGTTCTTAGGGGGGGAGAAAGGAAAAATATAGTCAATCAGAATAAGAGAATAAGAGCACCCAAATGAACAAAAAGCAGGTGATATCGCAGGACTTTGTTTATAGTCAATGTGCATGCGGTTAATTTAAAAGGTATAGCCTTTTTTTTTTAGTTGAATAATTTAAACGTATTTTGCATGGCATTTTTAAATACACATTAGTACATGAGTAAAACGAAATAATTTAGTATTTTATATTTATCTGCTTCTTGATTTTTCCTATCATTAATGCGATTGATTTCAAGGCATATTTTTATATTTGTTATTCTATTATTTTAGACTATTTATAATACGTATTTGGGGAAGATAACAATCTACAATAACGAGGACAGGATATTTAATTGCATGTGAAAATAGAGCAATATAAGGCAATTTTAGACACAATAGAGTAGGCTATACTGTATATTATAATATAAACAAGGCGTGCACTTATATATTTTTATTAACTGACCTGTACCAGAATGACGTAATTCTCAAGTACAACGTACAACGACTTTCCGAAAAAATAAATAAATTATATGCTTTATTAATAACTGTTTGTGTTTCACAAAATGCCTGCTGTACAAAAAATATTTTTTACCAAATGTATTTTATGTGTTCTCGTTCTTGAGCACGCACGTGTATGGGTATACCCACGCTCTTAAAACTCAACACACTGATTGAGTTGCTGTTATTTTAGTTCCTGTAGGTCGGATAACAACGCGGGTGTTTTATTTGGAGAAAAAGGCCTACATGTGAAGTGACGCGGCCGTGGACGTGGACCTGGACGTGTGCCCGGCAGGCATGCCGTGTGTTTCCTCCCAGCGAGCAGCAAAGGCCAGACAGCTTCCGGACTTTGTGTAGAAACACAATCAGACCTGCAGGACGAGGAGGGGCCGCAGGAGGGACGCGCATGATGTTCACTGCATGGCCTTTTGCAACAATCTCGTCTAAAAATAGGCAAGTCATGTATTTAATGTTGCCAATGAGGATGAGTGCATGCATGTCTATTTAGCTCGCGGTCTCATATGTGCCTATGCAGGATACCTTTTGCATCTTTGTGGAAGGTACTGTCTTTAATATTTTGACGAAATTTCGTTAAACAGCTCTCTGTTCATCCGATGCAATTTGTATAAAAATGTTCTTTAAAAAAAAAAAGCCACATTAGGTGTGCAACGTACTGCACTACGCTGAGACGTTTTTAATATTTTGGTTATTGTTATTTTATGGCCTATAGAATGTTTTATAGTTGTAAAATCGTAGCAGGAGTAAAGCCATACTTACAAGTTACACATATTTGAAATATGTGCAGGCCTATATTGTACTGTAATTCTGACGTTATTAGTTACTACCATGGGGAGTTCCGACCTGCAGGAACTGTGTCGTAAACGACTTTCTGCAGGCTACTTCAAATAAAACCATACTGGCTGTACATGAAAGGACATACTGGAGTGTCAAACTATGGCAGGGGTCACCAACACGGTGCTGAGGGCACCATGTTGCCCCCAAGGGCTTGTTCTAAAAATAGCTATCAGCTATCATTTACAGTATTTGTTTAAAACAACAAAACATGTGGCTTTCTGGTGATTCTCATTTTCACTGGACTTTTGGAATGGAATTAAAGTAAGCTACAGTATTTAGTCATTATTATAATTTTGTCATGTGTAATGACAAGTACATTTTTACAAATATATAACTCTTTGTATGCATTTAAAAAGGAATATTTAAATAACTTATTTGAATTCAAGAAACTTGAGAGACTGCAGAATTTTGTGATTTAATTAAAAGTGCAGGGTGGGGGTCTCATAATAATGCCCCCTCCCAAAAATCCTTTTAGTCACAACACTGCAAAGGTTGCAATCACTGAGGGGGCTGCAACTCAGGCGTCTCCAATTGCTCACGTCACATCTACATCATCCGCAAGGAGACACCTTGCAGTTTACATGTATAAACACACTTTGCGCACGCCAATCTCATCTCTTGGAACCCTGCAGTGTGTCAATGCCTGCTTCCGCAATGTCAAGCACCGTGTGTGCTTCGACTGCCCTGATTTTTTACAGAGAATGAGGGGAGCCGCTTCAATTGGCCAGAATTCGGCTGTCTTCCATCCCCGGCACAACAGGCAAACTCCCACGTCTACTTGCGCAGTCAGGAAAATATCAAAGAAATCTCCATCCATGCACACAAACTGAGCATGAGGATAGGACCCGAAGAGTAGCAGATCAGTGCTGGTCTCCACGCATTTGAGAAATCCAAACTTTTGAATGCTAGTTAAGCTGAATACAATGAATTATTCAAATTAACAGAAGGCAATTTAAGCCATTTTATTTTAGAAGTGTGTATCTAACTGGTAGCCTTTCACATTAATCAGTCAGAAATCGTTTCAAAATGCAACATTGTACGAACATCGACAGTTACTACTGACTTTTATAATAACAATTTTTTGACATTATAAGTCATTATTCTTTGTTTCGGTCTCTGAAGAAAAATAGAGAATAAAATTCTAATGTGCCGGTATGTGTACATGAGAAAACCCAGAGAGATGGTCTGGATCTGGCAGCTGTATTGTTTGAGAGCGGGAGGGAACGACATCCATTACGCTCTGTTTGTCATTTTAGCAACACTCGCAGTGTATGAAAAATTCAACCTGCTGCGGCACAATCATGAATTTATTTAGTAAGTACAACTCGCACAGTATACACTGTGGAAGTTTTAATGTGAAGGAAGGCGACTGATTTAAACTTGAAACGGAACATTATTTGTGTGTTTTAAATAACTGTAGAACAGGATGATCTCATTTACAAATCTGTCACTAAAATCAGTGTTTAAAACACTGGTGACTTGATATTATTTCATATATTGTGCAGGTAGCCAAATTAAGATGATTAACTCATTCACTGCCATTGACGACAATAGACGTCAAAAATTCATGTGAACTATTTCTATTAGTTTAACAATTTTTCATTTTATTTCATTCTTTATGAAAACCTATATTTTTTTATTGTACATTATTGAACATATAAAATTATCATGCGACTAATTATGATTAAGCGCCCCGTATTATTATATATATATTTTTAATTAGGCCGATTACATTTTTAAATTGTAATTAATCACATGACTTCACTAGTTAACTAACGATTAATCACAAATGTTATATCTGTTCTAAATTTACAATACATTTTTTTCTAGGTTTTCATACTCTTAGCAAAAGTGGATAGTAAACTAATAGAAACAGTTAAAATGATTTTTTGACATCTATAGCCGTCAATGGCAGTGAATGAGTTAATCTCTGTTTAATATCAAGTAGTGCCTTGACTTCTCCACATCTCATCTTCACTCATAATCCCCCATTGAAATGAATGGAAATACAATTGACCTGTTTTCGTCAGCAGGGATTTTAAGGAGAAACATAGCATTCTACACTACAGTATTGCATTTAATAAAAACATACAATAATATCCTAATTAAATAAATGACTTAAAAAAATACAGTTTGTGTTATAGTAATTCACGGAGACATTTTTGCTTCTTATTTTGTTGTGCATTACTTGGCCAACAGGGCGCAGTATAATGCATACAGGCCTACTACTACCTTACACACATTGCCTCCAATAATAGTGATCGAAGATAAAGAATATGTTCCAGTGAATATTGATATATGGTGTATGCATGTATGCGTTGCTACGATTCATCCACTACATCGATGTATCGATTTATGTTCACATGATCCGACTACATTGATCTGTGCTTGGCAAGTTGGCCTCATATATTGATTTAAAATCATTTTAAAAGGTGATTGCTGGTTTGTATGATATAGGAAACAACACATTGGGTCTAAGCACAGCAGACTATTCTGTATGGATGTATGTGTTTTTAGCACTCTTAATGATAAAGACACTCAATTAAGCTGTTCTCTCTATGCCAGTAACAACATGGCGGGTGGCCAGTGTGTACAAACACGCTTCCTTTTGCAGAGACGGAAATGTTCTAACAATTTCTTGAGAGATAATATACGGTATGGTGGATATTGTGAATCAGTGTGTATGTCATGTGCAACAGCGCAGTGCTTGAAAAACACCAGTAAAGCGTTGAAACTTTTTTTTTGTGTCTGCAACCTTGACTAAACATTGTTTCATGTGGCTGCAGCCCACGCACTCTACTGTATGTCTTATTTATGGGCCTCCCCTCACTTTGATGAGCTGCCTGACGTCATTGAAGTCAAAAGTCAGTTGTCGGTGGTTTGTCGGCTCTGGAGCTTTGCATGATGAACATTTCCACAACAGAAACCATGGAGAGATATTAGCGATGGTATTGATAATTATCATAGTATATTTGTTTGTTTTTTAAATTACGTATACGACAACATTAGGTCCACCTACACTATCTCTATAAGGGCTATATGAAAAATGTTGTATTTACAAGGGTATAAATCTCAGTCTTGTTTGACATCAGAGAGTATTCATTTAACATTCTTGTTTCCTGTATGTTACAATAACATTGTGGCCGGCAAGCAATACATTCAAGCATGTTTTTAAGGGAATTCAAGTTTAAAAAAAAATTACAATAATATTTTCTATGCACCCCCACTTTCCTAAACAGGATATTCTGAATAATATAGCATTTGTGGAACATGAATTAAGCAGCTAAATCTACCTTCTTTTATCCATCTGAGGCGACGGCCATTTTGCCACAGTGCCCTTAGCTCAGCTTGTGAACGTCACATGACCAAACCCCAAAACAGGTGAGCCATGATTGGTTGTTACCTATAGGTGTGAATTGCCTAGTACCTGGCGATTCAATTCGTATCACGATTCATAGGTTACGATTCGATTCGATACCGATTAATCCCGATACTAATCTATAAATTGATTATTGCGATTTTTTAAAACTCACATTTAGAGAATGCAAATCAGTAAACTTGTACATGTACACTGTAAGATTTGTATGAAAATTTATTTATCTGAAAATTCAGGCCACTGCATTTAAGAAACAGGTTGCAGTCTGTTTCATGTTTGAACAGCACTGAAATCAAATATTAAGGCTTAATGTTCCATTAATATGACATTCTTTCATGCTTAATGTGTGAATCCTAACCCTAAGTAAGACATTTTGTTGAATATTCCCATAAAAAATTGATGTTTAAAAATCGATTCGGCCGCATATCGATTCCATTCGAGAACTGCGCGCTGTAATATCGCAATATATTGCCGAATCGATTTTTTCTAACACCCCTATCGTTACTTGAGCCCATAGGTTCTGTGATGTCATCTTCAGTCGACAGCAAGTGGCAAAATGGCCGCCGCCTGAAATGGAAATAATTCTTTGATTTTGCCGCTTAATTCATATTCCACAAACGTATTATTTGATCAGAATGCTGTGTTTAGACTAGTGGGGGCGCATAGAACATAATCCTGTAAAAATAATTTTGGAGTTGACTTACCCTTTAAATTGTTGTACTACTATTTCAATGCATATTGACCCTTTTTGTGGTGTTTGTTGTACATGTGCGCAGAAGTATTTATCCTATTACCTCAAATGTGCTTTAAAATGCTAATGTCATGCTAAGCGTCATGGTCAAATTCTGCCCAAAACACATTTCAGCACATTGCCTGTACAAAAAAAAAAGAAGAAGAAGAAGAAAAAAAAGACAACAAAGCAAAACCTTGTAACATATATGGCCTTCATTGTATCCACTGGCTTATCAAATGTGTGCAGGAGCATTAAATCAGATTGCGCCTTCTTTCTAGCCCAACAGTGTACATTTTGTGAAGCAGTGGATAAGGCTCATGTTTTATTTGTGAGAAGCGGGCCCATTGTCCCATAAGTCACCTCACACAGCACTCTTCCTCTTCACGCCACGCTGAGCTTGTCCCACTGAGTTAGCGTCACACGCTGCTAAAGCACTTAGCTTGTGTTCCCCGCGTCCTCTGTGGCTTGGCCAAACATCCATTTGGAGGTCCTGGGAAACTTTGAAGCTTTTGCACCCAAACGTGGAGCGAAGGAGGCCTGGGACACATTAGTGACGTTGGGCCAATGGCTGTTCCGATAAGTGGCCTTCCTCGTCGATACATTAAAGCTGATCACAGTGCACGCGCGGGGAACAATCTTCGCCGTCGGATTCCTTCATCTGACCGCTGATTCATAGAAAGGCTCTTCATCGCCGATACACGGATCGCGACGTTTATCCGTTAGCTTATTTGGCGGCTGTTGAGCTAGCATTTGTCAGACGCGGTCACACCTCTTGTCTAAGGACAGAAGAAGGGTGACTTGTGCTTGAAATCAATGGACCTCACACTCTCCTGATATGTGCAGAAAATATTCCTCTTGAAGGTGGTTGGTCAGTTGGGATGGCTTACTCGTGACCCAAATGAAAACAAGCGCTACAGAAAATGGAAGGCATCGTAACATTCAGCAACATTATACATTTTGCAAGATTTTATTAAATCGGTGCATTATTTTGCTTTTCCTTTGTCTTTTTATTTGATAAATAAAAAATATGTAATACAGAATGCAATATAGGAGTGGCGAGAAGTTCCATGTTAGTGCAACACTTTTAGTAAAGCCTGGAGACTCTTTCAGCAGATGACTTCAATAACAATTTCATGCTTTGCTCTCGTAAAGTAGTTTTACAACTGTCATCTTCAATCAGGGGTGAGGGGATCGAGTGAGAGGCTGTTTGCATGAGGCATACTTTCAATAAATGATTTATTCCAAGCGACTCCTACAGACGCCATTATAAACCATTGTAGAGCATTAGGACTGTCCGATACCATTCTTTTCCCTTCAGATCAATACCAGTACAAGTAATCAACTCGTGAGTCATCACAGGTACCGATACCAATTATCGATACAACTAATACTTTTGATATTTAAAATTTCCCCCCTAAAAACAATGACAGATGATTTTAAACAAAGACACCTTTATCCCAACGTAGCACTTCCCCTTAAAATTATATGAAATTAATAGCAACGTTCTATTCTTGACATTTCTTATTTCTAGTTCATGGTCATAAAACGCCCACCTCTATGGTATGAATGATGTGATTAGCACCAACACTCATGGTTTTTACCATGCTGCCATTTTAAGCTTTATTGCACATTATGATGGTTAAATCTACAAAACAGGAGGACATCTTAGTTGTCAATCCATCGTTGAAGGAATACTTGACTTGCCATTAAAAACTATTTTATTTTTTATTTTGATTTTGATTTTTTTTAACTTGCTGTGGACTGAAGATGACATCACCTGCGCTGAGGAAGTAGGTAACGACCAATCACGGCTTACTTGTTTTCTAAGTTTGGTCAGCAAATGGAGCCAAGATTGGCTGTTACCTGTTTCCTCAGCGCAGGTGATGTCATCTTCAATCCACAGTAAGTGGAAAAAATAGTTTTTAAAGGCATTAATTCTACATGAAAAATAATGAAGTTATCAAACTCATTCTGGACGAAATATGACCTTTTTACTGCTAAAAATGACTCAATGAGTCAAGTATCCCTTTAAAGTGGAAGTCAACCTTAAACATTTCTTGACAATATGTCATGTGACCTCACTAGTCAAAACATGACATTCTGTTTAATTACATCAATTCAATTATTACATTTGTGGAACATGAGTTAATCAGCAAAATCCAGCCGTTTTTATTCCATCTCGGGGGCGGCCATTTTGCCACTTGCTGTCGACCGAAGATGACAATGTTGCTCAGGCAACAACCAATCAGAGCTCACCTGTTTTCTGAAGCCGTGCTGTGATTGGTTGTTACCTAAGCAACTGTGATGACATTTTCCCGTAACAGCAAGTAGCAAAATGGCCGCCTCCTAAGATTGATATAAACGGCTGGATTTTGCAGCTTAATTTATATTCCACTTACTCAATATTGACCACAATACCATATTTAGACTAGTGGGGCTGCATAGAACTTATTACCCTTTCACTTTGTAAGTGATGTTCCCACTTTCTATTTCATGTGAACTACATGCAAAGCACACAGGATTTCTAATTCTATTTCTAAAAATAATTAGTTGTGCATGAAAGTTTACATGTCAACTTAGGAGTGCAACGCATGGTGAGAAAAAGGCTTAATGCCCGTAAAATATACAATACTGTGGCAATAGTTTTGATATTTTCAGAGGCTGAAGTTGACATGAGAAGAGATGTGCATGTTAATTTTGGTGATGATTCATAGCATTTTTGAGCAAGGTTTAGCTTTTTGTATATTTACAGTTGTGCTCATAAGTTTACATACCCCCAAGGGTACAGTATTTAAACTTTCATGCACAACTGTATTTCACTCAAGATGGCTGAGATGGCATTACTGCTTTAGATCTGTGGGTATATGGGTGCCTATATAGTAGTAAGCTCTTCTTCCTTCATAAAAAGACAATTCAGCTCACTAGGACACTGACTTTGTGATTTATACTTTAGCAAAGTATTATCTGTAATCAAATGATACACGATTTCCCTGTTCCAGCCGTTTGTTGCGTTAACTGCTCAGAATTGAAAATGCCAAGAGTTGAAATAGCTCAGTTGGGAGAGCGTTAGATTGAACATCTAAAGGTCACTGGTTCGAGCCCGGGTTTCGGCAGTGCAAAACAGTGATTTTACATGAAGCCTCAGATCTGTGCAAAGTCATATAAACACTTTTTCCATTTAGTTTGTCTATATAGCAGTATGTTTTTTTTCCTTTATAGAAAGACAATTCAGCTCACTAGTACACTGACTTTGTGATTTATACTTTAACAAAGTATTATTTGTAATCAACTGCTGCACTATTTCCGTTCCAGCCGTTTTCCAGCCGTTTGTTGAGCCGCTCAGAACAAAAATTTCTCAGAAGCCGAAATAGCTCAGTTGGGAGAGCGTTAGACTGAAGATCTAAAGGTCCCTGGTTCAATCCCGGGTTTCGGCACGTAAGAGCAGTGATTTTACATGAAGCCTCAATTCTGTGTGAAGCCATATGGACACTACTTTGATATAGTTTAATGTCCATATAGTAGTAAGCTCTTCTTCTTCAAAAGGAAGACATTTCAGCTTACTGCTACACTGACTTTATACTTAAATAAAGTATTATCTGAAATCAACTCATACATAATTTTCCTGTTCCAGCCGTTTGTTGAGTGAGCTGCTCAGAAGCCGAAATAGCTCAGTTGGGAGAGCGTTAGACTGAAGATCTAAAGGTCCCTGGTTCGATCCCGGGTTTCGGCAGATCAGAGCAGTGGTTTCACATGAAGCTGTAGTTCTATGCGAAGCCATTTAGACACTTGTTTTACATAGTTTAATGTCCATATAGTACTAAGGTCTTCTTCCTCAATAGGAAGACATTTCAGCTTACTGGTACTGTAACCAACTGATATACGATTTTCCTGCTCCAGCCGTTTTTTGAGTGAGCTGCTCAGAACTTAAAATGATAGTAGCTGAAATAGCTCAGTTGGTAGAGCTTTTGACTGAGGAAATAAAAGGTTCCTGGTTCAATCCCGGTTTTTGGGATTGCAAAACTGTGATTTTACATGAAGCACTTTTGTAAACAAGAGTACGAAAACCTAGAATTTTTTTTTTACATTTAGAACAGATATAAAATTTGTGATTAATTGTGAGTTAACTAGTGAAGTGATGCGATTAATTACGATTACAAATTTTAATCGCCTGATGCCCCAATTTTTTTTTCAATAATGTTTTTCTTTTAAACAAAAAAACCTTGATAACCTTTTTTTAATTTTTTTTTTAAGAAAAGATTAATAAACAATTAGGGGCTCCAGGCAATCGCCAATTTTTAATCGTAATTAATCGCATGACTTCACTAGTTAACTCACAACTAATTACAAATTTTATATCTGTTCTAATACAATTTAAAAAATCTAGGTTTTCATAATCTTGTTAACAAAAGTGGGAAAAATTAATAGAAATAGTTCAAATGCATTTTTGATGTCTATAGCCGTCAATGGCAGTGAATGAGTTAATTTTGAATATCTACCTAAAATATAATCAAGTGTATTTTTTCATTTGATGTCAATCTGGAAACACAACAAATCTGATATGAGGCTAGACACCAGCCGGACTGTACCACTTCACTTCCTGCTGGTCCACATAAGCACCCCTAAGCCTGACAGCTAACACTGTCATTAGCAGTCAAGGATGTGAGTTGCTGCCTGTCAGAAAGGATTGAAATAAATATTAAACAGCTTTATTACGTGTGAGGTTGCACATCACGGATGATGATGAAAGCCATTTTTCTGAGCACACTATTGGAGAAAATAACATGACAGATGCTTTTGTCCTTGATCTTGTAACTTGTGGAACATAATAAACATTCAAGTATTTCCTTCGCTTAGAAACACTCCCAGCACTCAGAGCTATTTAAGAGGAAATGCTGCAGAAACGATCCACTGGGACCGTCTGAATACATCATATTTTCTCATGACTGTAAACGTTTAGATCCACTGAGATTCACCACAACATGGGAAACAATCCACATATAAATATCATGTGTATTAAGAGACTTCAAACGATAACACAAAGCTTTTTTTGCGAGCTGTCTCATGAAGTTACTGTGCATTTAGTGAAAATAAACCCACTCGCGACATCCTTCCGAGGCCAAACAGCCTCCACTTCCTGTTTATTTATGTAATATAGGACACATAGCGGAGGGTTGTGCCGCTTCAAGCAAAGGGCAGCAGATTCCCAGCTAGCAGACATTGGAGGGATGTGAGATTGCTGGAAGCTTCTCTAGGGGGACGTTCAGTGGGTGGGAAAAGTCCAAATGAGAGAAAACAACATAATGATGCAGGGGAGGAGGAAAGGAGCATAATTAACCAGGGAGATGGGCTAGATTAGATGTCACAGCATACAATTGCAACTTGGACTTGTCAGGATATTTGTGCATTTGTGTGTGTTTGCATGTTTACATTGATTGTCTGTAGATAGCCTGATAAACACACTGGAAAGGAAATTTTCCTTATATTACTAGTAGGCCTACTGTACTGTGTTTCAGTAGAAGAAAGAGTACATGATTAAAAGAAAAATAACTTTCTCAATCATAGAATTGTTTTATGAAATGGCGTATGTGTAATTTTCTTTGCCTAATTTTATCTAAATATTAGGGGTGTGCCAAAAAATAGATTCTCATAAGAATCGCAATTCTCATTCAGTATGATTCAGAATCGATTTTAAATGTCCCAAAATCGATTTTATTTAAATTATTTTATACTGTCTTCCCTTTGTGTGTGCCTTTATTGGGAGCGTTCTTCATGTTGTACCTGATTTGGCCATTTAGGTTCCACGTGCTCTGATACACTGTTACGTTGTAGCCACATTAGCGAGTAGAAGGAAAAAGTCACGCTCAAGTTATTGCAATAAAAGTAGTTTTTTTTTGCAGCGTGGAGCCGTTCTTTTGAGTGATAAAAGTGCCGCGAGTAGAGCACTAATTAGCATTAGCAAGTCAGATTGGAGTAGATCATTACGATTCCTTGCACATCTATAAATTGAAGCAAAAATCATTGTCAATCAAATCATTTTGAATAAAAAATAAAAAACCGATTCCGAATCGAATCGTACACCCAGAAACCGGAATCGAATCGAATCGTGAGACATTGAAAGATTTCCACATTGAAAAAAAGTTTCTTTAATCAAAGAATCTGTCAAATCAAAATAACACTATTTTCTCTAGAGTGGGATCTTTTACAAGTAGTTTGGCTGATGTCCAACCGAGACATCGCAGGGACAGGAAGTGCGGTGCCAATGACGATGGACTGCATAAGACTCCAGCAAATGTGGTTAATGTTTGGACACTTTGCCTCAGCGGACAGATGTGCACACGTTCGGTTGTTTGGGCAGAAGCTGTGGAATGTAAACCACCCGCCACCCACTTGTAAACACAGAGCTTCATAACAACTGCAAAATAGTTTTGTAGCCTAATCAACATCAGATGAATACTACGAAAAGCTCATGTTAAATTCCACATCTTCTCATAGCCAAATTTGACGTAATGGCTTGGGTCCGAATCAACAATAACATCATCATCTCCTGCTGCTGCTGGATATATTTTTACATGAGAGATTTATTAAATGAACCCTACTTGGGTTTTGTCAACATAAACAGGGGCCTCGTGTTGTGTTAGCGTAATATGAAGACGACGGACATGCATCCACGCTGGTCACGTCCCCAGACCTCTGTGTTGAGGGGGGTACATGGGGGTGGGGCAATTATTAGTAATACCAGTACTTACTTTGTTCCATATTTTTGATGCTACAGCACTCTATTTCCAATGTTGTTGACAGTAAGCGTTTTCTTCTCCATAAAGGCCTTCAATGTGATCAAATATGATAAAACTACTTTTTTTTTTGGTTGGGAGATCTGTGCCTCAAGTGGGGGGGGGGGGGGGCTCTATGGCCTACCCGTGGAGACGGGTCTGATACACACATTTACCATATAAAAATCCCTTTTCAGCAGAGAGAGCGTTATTAATTTAACCGTATGTTTATATTTTTTCCTCAGTGCGAGTCTTGGCCACAGTAGTACAAACAATAATAAAACATCATCTGTCTCGTTCAACTAGCAATTGCATTTCCCTTATTAACGTGTCGAGAAATGTTCATCAATGCTTTCATCTAGACATACTCCAAAGGAAAAAAAATGGACAAAAGGAGGGGAAGGCACCGAAAGTGCTGTGAGACAGTAACATTGGTGTGTGACTTACTAAGAACATTTAAACAGAAGAAGGATGGTAATATTATTTTTTTATTTATGTTTTTATTTACAAAATATTTCAACAAAGGGCATTTTATAGCTGTTATTTTAGTACTGCGATATTTTTGTTCACAGTTACCATATCTTAAGAATTGATTATTAGCTTAAATAAAACTCAGTCGCTAGGCCTTTACCGAAGGCTAGAGTTGTGGACAGAAAAGAACTGCTTGATACCAAAAGTACAAGCTCATTGTGAAGGTAATATCGTGATTTGGCCTTGCAAGGTTTCTTCGGGGAAGGCTCATTAAAGTGACAGTGTGTAATAAGTGACCACTAGATGTCGCTATATCATAGAATGCAGCCAAAGCGCATAGAGGCACGCACACTACGGTGGCTCAGAGAGACCACACTTTGCAAGCCTACCACCTATTCTCATTTCGAACGACGCCGTCTTGGCAGCCGGTGTGAACAAGCTAACAAGAGAGGCTAGAGGCTACTTTTGTGAAGTTGTCTATGGGTATCCGAAGCAGGTAGATGGCAGTGAAACATGTCAGCCTCTTGTAAGGTGAGACTCCAGTCATCTAATATAATTAGTGAATTTGGATGTTTCTGGGGTTGGTGAAGGACTCTGGTTGGTGGCCCGGTGGGTGGTGGGTGGTGTCTGGTCGGTGCTGGATTTCACTTTCCTTTCTTTTCTTTCGTCCTTCCTCAGGTCTCCTGACGGCCTCACGGCTCTGGCTGGGTTCTGAAGTGTTCGGTTTAGGTGAACAGTATGGGATTTTTTAATAGGTTTTAGGTGAACTAATGAATACACACGCACATGCACATACACATACTCACCCCCATACAAAATATAAAAAATAAATAAACAAATAAATAAATAAAATAAAAAGAGAGCAATGATGATGACATGTCAAATCGGTAAAATTACCGAATGAACAATACTGAGCTCTCCAGAAAAAAATAAATAATAATAATAACAAAAATGAGTGATTACTAGACCTACGATTATATATATTAAAAAATGTGAATCAAAAATAAAAGATAAAAAATGATGTGATGCAACATATTAATTTTTTTCACATTATTGAAATCAATAGTATGTTTTTAAATTTAATGAATTATTAGTTCGCAACTAGATGGCGCTAAAGATTACACACCGTTAGTTTAATCTTCCTTGCATTTTACAACTGGTATCTCATTGAGCAGCGAATGCCTTGCAAACATGGCGATTTGTGAGTTTTTGTAAAAGGTTGCAAAGATGTTTGCAGACAATTTTTGCCTGCCGCACAGTTTTTCTTGTCACTTGCGAAACCCACGTTTGCAAGCATTCACCTCTCAGTGAGATACCAGAATAGTTCTTAATTCTTATACATTTGGAGGCAATGGATTGATATAGATAGACAGACAGACGGAGTCCAGAGTGCAGCTGAGTAAATCTCCACAAGGTAAATCTCCTAAATGCCAGGGAGTATCAATCACAGGCCTCCAAACTAAACATGTTAATGGCACATTCTCCTGTTCCCTTTTGAGCAGCGCAGAGCCTAGGCATGGTTCTCATCCATTGAACAATAACAAGGCACTTAATAGCAGCAGGACGTAGGTCCGCCATTCCGAGGCACTAAATCAGTCCACGCCACGTAAACATCGGGGCTGTTACTCCACTTGCTCATCCAGAAGGTTGACTTTCGAGTGTGGCATTTGTAATTGATTACAATCTAGTGAGGAGCGTCGAGGGGGATCCTGCTGGATTATTAAACAATTCAGTCTACGCGATAGTGAAGTATAAATATGAACGTTTAATATATACTAACATTTTCACAAGGCATTTTTGTTGTTGTTGAAAACTGTTATTATTATTATTTTAAATCATAGAGCAATATGTTACCAGTGAAAATGTTTGTCACAATTGTAATTTCCATTTCAAATAGCTTGAAATTGTCATTCAATACAAACGAAAGACACAATCAAGTAAAAGGTGGGAGGTGGGGTGTTGGGGGGGGGTCTGGTTGGATTTGTGAGACAGAAGTAGGAGAGCAGAGGCAGCAAGCAGAACTAATTTCATCAAATATTAAACATGGTTAGAGACTGGACTGAAAATCGTAGCGGTCCATTGGGATTTCCTTGCAGTAAGACGTCAAGGAAACGCCACACTGATGGATGACGACATTTTCAAATATATAGCCGCAATTAATTGTGGATAAGTTTGTCTTTTGTCCACCACTAGGAATCATAGCCCTAATTGATATGCAACTATATGCTAAGAGTAATAAAGTCGTCCTCTGTTGAAGTAAGAGGTGTCTTAATATTTACCTCCAGTAAGTGCAAAGACACAAAGGCTGATTGTCTGTTAGTTGATTTGTATGTTAGGACGAGCAACATTTTAGCCGAATTTGTGCACCTCAGTAAATTTCACTTCGGCCAGGATCAAAGGATCAAGTCTTTGTGTTTTGCTTTTTCCTTTAGATTTTGGCAGCACTTTTTGTGAAAGGACAACAGTAGTGAAAGAGGAAGAGAAAAAAAAATCTACTCCAAGTTAGAGAGAAGGAAAATTGTCAAATTTAAGCAATTGTTCAGTACCAGTGGTCTTTCATGCCATTTTGTTGGTTCTGTTCAGCGTTGTTACATGTTTTATTTTGGTGTGTTTCTACCATGTTGCTTGGTTCTTGGTGGGACTCTCAACCAGTATTAAGGTTTATGTATTTATTTATTTAGAGAGAGAGAGAGAGCGAGAGAGAGAGAGAGAGAGAGAGAGAGAGTGAGAGAGAGACTGGAGGTACACCATGAGTCACACTCTGTGGAACAAATTATTCCGGATACTATTAATTAAATTGGGAAATTTTTTGAAAAGCAAAATGTCTTGAGTTTGATCAGCAGCGTGACAGGAATAGTGGTTAGACGTTAAACCCCTGTACATAAATGATTTCAATGAAACTTGAAGGAACCTTTCAAAATTTGGAGCAAATCTGAATAAATACATATGAAAGGATAACTAAATGTTGAAAAAACTTTTTACATGAATCACTATCAACCAGAAAGTCACCTGCTAGGTAACCAAGGGACAAACACAAATATGGCGCTCCTTGATTTGACATTTGTTTAGTTTTTAAGAGAACTATACGGATGAACAAATTCTTGTACAAACAATTCCTTCTTGCCAAAAGTCTGTGCGCTGCTGCCAGGTACGTACTCTGTCTTGATCTTCCTTGAAGAAGTCAAAGTACATTGTAAGCATGACCCTTCTACATTTGGTTGTCTCTATCTTACATGTCAACCTGTAGCTTATAACATTGACCAACCATAAAGCATTACGTATTTCAAACATGCGTACCCAACAGTATTTGGACGTGGCAACCTTTTGGTGCCTTGCACAATGGTACGGTAATCTCCTTAGCCACTCGTCACAATTTTCTGTATTATTGATCAGCTGTTTTTTGGTTCACAGCTGGTCTCAAGTCCATGAACTTGAGATGAGAACAAATGAGACGCTGCTGCCTTATATTGGAACTCCCTGCTGAGGAAACAAGCCCCCCCCCTTTCTGTGAGCACGGTCATAACACCAAATATGGTTTTAACTATGTTGCAGGTCTGCAAAAGATTTGTTTCCCCAAAAAGTTTCTTAGTAGAACTTTTGGTCGCCGCCCACCTCCATTGTCTCAACTGGAGCATCCTCTCTTACCCCATTTGGATAAAAACTCCCCCTCAAAGTCAGCCTGCTGCATTTTTCATAAGACATGAACCCTGAAAACAGCGGGTGGCATTTTAAATTATGCAACCGTTTCACATCCTCTTAGGAGCTAAAGTAGAGTTGGGCTGACTTGTCAGAAGGAACGGGCCCTGACAGGCCTGAGCGAGGGGCTGGGGGTGGAGGTGGGGGGGTGGAGTGGTGATCATGCATTATGAATGGCGCTAGGTCGGCCTCAGATGCGGCAGCTGAGTGGAGGCGATGGAGGGCGATGGGGTGGTGCCAGCCTATTGGCTGCCTGCAGGTAATGCACTTCACTTCCTCCCCCAAAAGATACTCTCCCTCCCCATACGCTCTCCCGATTACTGGCCTGGTCTCTCACCACGGCACCTGTCGTCACCCTAAAAAATCCACTCTCTACTCTCCTAAATAAAACCTACGCGGTCGCCTCTGCAACACCAACGAGTGTGCCAAGGATGACTAAAAGATTGTAAAAGACTGCACTTTCGCATTTCAATTTGGGGTAGGGTTCGTCCTGCATTTTTAAAAATTTCATTTCAACATATTTGAGAGCGCCTTTTGTGACCGCCACAAATATAGAACTAGTTGTCTTGGGGATGACAGAGTAGAAATTCAACCATTACAGGATAAGGGAGAGCACTATATGGAAGATAAAATTGAGTTAAAAGCTGACAACTTATACGGCAATGTTGGATGAAATTGTAAGGATGCAATCCGTTCTGATCCAAAGGCCGTGCTATGCTAGGCTAAGTTCACAGGGCTTAATCACACTCAAACAAGTGTGCTGTGAGGGAATTTATCCAATTCTACTTCTACAAAAAATGTAAGTAGTTGGTTGTATAGTGTCCATGTGAAGGAAAGCTAAAGAACATGCTAACTCCACACCGGGGTCATGACCCTAACTAGTTCAGTGTTACCCAACTTTTAATTAACATGTTTTTTTTTATTATTAGAAAATATTATTATCTGTAAAAAATGTCACACAATTGAACAATAAGAAATGGGGTGAGGGATTTATTTCCGTGTATGTGCTTATCACAATTCTGATGCATCTTTCTTCACCTTGCGAACTCAGTCACCTTGGCCTGCCCAAATGAAGCTTTTGGGCCCTTTGTTTGCCTTCAATGACTCCACATTAGTCCACTATAAAGAATATGCTGACTTATAGGTTCTACAATACGGCCTTTCGTAGTCTTACGGAATCTACACTGAGTCTACAATGTAGAAATAGTTAAATAATAAGCTTGTAATATTTGCCTTTGTCTTTGTTATCGTTGAGTTGTGCAGGCACGCTGCTCACACACGGTTTGTCAGGCAAATGGTGTAACAGTGTAGTCTTGCTTCAGTTAGCACAATAGTTTTACTGCGCAAGTATGATCCCATGCACTTCATCAAGGGTATATAAATACTTAATAAAATGCTGTATTTTGCTACAGTACTTTGAATCATGTATGATTATGTATAGTGTTCTACATCGCGGAATCCATCCATCCATTTTCAGTAGCACTTGCTTGGCAAAAGGCTGACAAGGTGACTGGTGTTGGGTTTAATGTGTGATTGGAACAATGAATTGGAGTGCAGAATAATACCCAAATTGAGGACTTCAGGAAAAGGATGGACGGAGCAGTCGTCAATGCTAATGCAGAATTCTCCAAGCTTTCTAAGCAGTGTCTCGACTGCAACCACGAGCTCCATTTTGTCTGTGTTTAATTTGACCAACCAATTTTGAGTTAAGCTTTTGATCCAACAAGTGGTAATGTCTTCCCTATGTTTTTCTTTTTCATCTGAGAAATCGGGCAGCGTTTTGGTAACCTGTCAAGCTTCCTGTTCTGTCTCCCTCTCTTGGTCATTTTTTTTTAATGTCTTTTGGACAGGTTGTAACTGTTGTTGTTCATTGCTCTGTACTGATGAGTTAATGATACCAATAAAAAATACAAATTATTACCAACATTGAAGAAGAAGAATGAAAAAATAGAAGAAGAATGAAGAAGAAGAAGAATGAAAAGAAGAAGGAAGAAGAATGAAAAAGAAGAAGAATAAAGAAGAAGGAAGAAGAATGAAAAAGAAGAAGAATAAAGAAGAAGGAAGAAGAAGAATGAAAAAGAAGAAGAATGAAAAAAAGAAGAAGAAGGAACAAGAAGAATGAAAAATAATAATAATAAGAAGGAACAAGAAGAGTGAAAAAGAAGAATGAAAAAGGAGAAGGAAAAAGAAGAAGAATGAAAAATAAAAATAAATTAAAAATAAGAATGAAAAAGAAGAATGAAAAAAGAAGAATGAAAAAGAAGACGAATTAAAAAGAAGAAGAGCAGTGCAAGGACAAGTGCTATAGAAAAGATGGCTAAAGCTAACAACACAGACATTATTACAATAGCATATTAGGGTCAAAGGGTCATTGTTTTCAACACTTGCATGAGACACAGATCAGCTATTTAACAAAAAATGCCTGCTTCAAACTGTCATGTTACAGAAAATTACTACATATTGACACCTCACTATTGTCTGTTTTTTTTTTGTTTTTTTACTGAAAATAATATACCCTACCCTTACTCTAACCCTTGGTGGCTACCCCCTCTAACAGTGTCATTCCCAACACTTTTGTCATTACATTGTGCAAGGGTCATAATATTGTGACCGACTGGTGTACATTTACAAACCAGTACCTGCCTGATGTAGCCATAATATTATAAATACTGTGTTCTATGAGGTAATTACAGTAATAGCCACATTAAAACCACAAAACATTAAGAATTATGCACAATTGAAGAATGAATAGCTCCATATCATGTTATTTTGTAACCAAAAGAATATTAAAAATAAATAAAAACAAAATACCCCCAACATGCAGTAACTACCACAGAAGCGTGCCAACAAAAAGACAAGCTTCATATACCGTCCTTAAGAGGCCATAAGAGTCCGGCTCGTAAGTACTGTTTACAAAAACTCATCTCCATTTATGGTGAAGGCAGCCAGTGATGTCTTGCAAGTATTTGCACGCTGCTCACAAAAAGACTGTCATGGATGAGAAGACCGTATAATGGCTCTTTCCCCTGTAAGGTCAGTACTTTACAATCCACGGAGTGAATTTAATTGTAAAACAGGGGGACGAGAGCACGTTGAGAGGGATCATTCACAAGCGTTTCTGAAATTTGACTGACTTCAAATGAATACATCTCTTAAAGAATATATTTTATTGGCAGCTGTTGTAAACAGACGCCGTGCAGTTCCTGGTTTGGAAAAACAGTCCTTGTGGACCAATGACATGAGAGTGGCCCTCCAATGTTCAAGCGTCAAGCTTGCTTGTTGACCTTAACAATGTTCCAAGGATGGGACGTCCCTGAGTGAGTCGCAGGAGAAGCTGTGCAGCGCCAAAACAAAAGCACCCAATTTCACAAATTCAATCCAACGTGACATTCACATTCCTTAGCAAACCCTGTTTTCCCCCAAATGGGGCACAAGACAAGGCACTTATTTATTATGATAATTATGTTATTTTGTATGGTACAAGCACATTCATCCTGATGCTTTAATCGACTTCAAACACAACTTTAAAATTACAAACAAACTTTTGTTTTTCTAAAAAAAAATACAAACAAAAATGACAAGTATTTGAGATGTCACCAGTGTCATTGGAATTTTAAAAAAATTAATTGATATGCATATAATTTTACTCATATAAATACAAATACCGTTAATAATAATAATAATAATATCCATCCATTTTCCAAACCGCTTATTTAATATGTGATATATAGATAATATATATCTAAAATTCCACATTATAAGCCCAAAAAACAAACACTTACACCATTGCACTTCAATGTCCATTGTTAATTGCAGATACTGGGATAACAACTATGCTTGAAATGCTTTATTTTTCCTTTTACAGACAATCCAAACTGCACACAGTATTTTTGCATCATCACAAATATTACACTGGGGAACAATTAGAAAAAAAAATCTGTTGGATTAGATTTTTATCCTAATTAAAACTAGAATTTGAATGCTGATTCCAAAATTGCAAAATTTCTCCAGGGCTTACCCTTCAGATAAGCAAAATTCCACTGATTAGCTGTAGTAAGGCTGTAGTAAGAAGAGCTGATTACAATTGGACTAAATCTACAGCTATGTGACAACTTGTTGAGAAAGGTAACCAGGTATTCATGGGTTTACCATTGTTCTATTTCGTTTTATGCAGTTTTTTTTGTCTTTTTGCAACTATTCCATTTATTTACATACACACTCCTTTATTTCATTTAGGGGGGGGGGGGGGTATCCTATAGCCCGAAGACTTGATGTTGATGGAAAAAGCATTCCACAAGCAAAAGTGAGTTAAAAACAGCTGTCAGATCTAACTCGACAAAAAAATGTGTTCTGTTCATTGTTGTTATTATTTTGTATCAGCTCTTGCGTGTGGCTATCATTCAGCTGCAAGTGCATCAACATGCGATAACTAATCAGAAGAGAATATGCTGACGAGAAGCTGCCTCACATTCAAGATTGCTTGTGCGCAATTTTCTCCGGGTGCTTCTGGATGGAGACCAGTCAAAGGTGGACTAGCCCACCCGCAACCCCAATGAGGACGAGTGCTATAAAATTGTTTTAGTTTTTTTTAAAATGGATGGATGGTAATCATCAACAGTGTGAATTGTGTGGTCTTCAGGGTCTTTTCGTGTGTTTAAATTTTAAATTTTAAATTTTTTTTTTATTATTATTATTTTTAATGTATTTATTTTTTATTTTACTGTTTAATAGTTCATTTTCCTACATTGTATGTATATGATAGTGTGTGGATCTCAATGTGCAGCACTTTCGAAACGCTTGTTTATAAAATGTATAAATGTATAAAATAAAAACCCTAACCCTGTCGGAAAGCTTTAAAAGCTGTACGCACGGTGAATCAGCTCTGATGTAGAATTCCTGCTTGCACTGTGCCCTGTCAGGAAAAAAGTCCGTCCTGAATTCTCAATACCAGAGAGCAATTCAAGATCGCAGAGTAAAATAGCTCCAATTGTGTTGTTTAGCCTTGTCTTCTAAGTGTCTTCCTCCTGTGAGACTGAAGAGGAGATGGCCAGATGATTGCGTTGCATTGTGGGGGCACTCCCACTCGTTCCTGTCGGCCTCGTCCCCGCTCCTCCCCCTTCTCTTTCATTTGGCTCTTCCTCCCAGTGCCAGCGAGACAACATACTGCCTGGCCTGTCGTTTGTTTGGATAAGTTAATGCTGAGATGTCAGCCTTGATTCTGATGTATACCACCTGTCTTGGCCTCCATCTGACCTCGCTCCCCAGCCCCCCCGCACACATTCCGACACTTTTTTGGGGGGGGGCTCTGTGTTTACAATACAACAGGCAGTCCCGTGCTTCAAATCTGTTCCCTCACGATGTGCAGAGGAGCCGGTCCGCGAGCCTCCTTGAGCGCTTCCAAAATGGAAGTCAGCAAGAGTGTTTGGTATTTACACAATTGGTCTGAAATAGCAAAAGGACGGGGTGGTCAGTGCCGGGGTTGTGTGGGGGCCTCCGGTCACTCGCAACAAGCCAAGATCCTCCCACTCAAGCTCATGTGAACACCATGACCTCACTGCCTTGGGCCTTTCAATGAGTTAGTTATGTTGATTTACATGCCGTGAAAAAAAACTCAAAGCAAAGATTGGCGTTAAAAAAGAAGAAGAAAGTTTACAACTAAAGTTGTCACCTCAGAGTTATGTCAGGCGTTATTGCTCTACTACATCAATGAGGAGTTTCTACTCACAGAAACGTGTTTGTTTAGTTGCTCATGTGAGGGTTATTTGAAGTGTGTAACTTTAGCATGGAGGCACACAAGAAGATGACATAACTGATTTTGGTTTTAATTCATTTGGTTGTTGTAACTTCACTCTATAGGTAAGAATGCTGGTCATTGTTTTCATCTTCATTTAAGCTTTGCTGAGGCTCGAGCATTGAAAAAAATATATCTATATTTGGATTATTAATGTTGTTTTTTCCATTTAAAGAGACATGTTAATATTCTTATATTTGCTATTTCATAACCTCTCATAGACATATTCCGTACAAAAAATTGTAAATTACATCAAGCTGTATCGATGACATTATGGGCCTGATTCATTTCTACAGGGATGAGGAAGTCTGACTGAATGAACGCTATCGCCATCTTGTGGTAAATTGAACACACGACACATTTAACACGGTTCGGGCCCAGTGTTTCAAACATAATCCACCAGGATTAAAGATAGATCTGGTCCAAATTTGACTATTACAAACCGTATTTAATCACATTAAATCCAGATTTGGAAATCCAATTCTGCCTTTAATCCAAATTTGATTTTGTGTTGGGTATTTCAAAACCGTCCCAAATCTGGATCAATTTGATCCTGAAAAATAGCATTAAATTAATCCCACTTTAGAGTAAGATTAGTGTGATCCCATGAATTAGTTTCACATATATGAAGAGATATTCTGAATAAATGAAACCTCATTATGTATTTTGTTTGTTTTTAAGTGAAAAATTCCAAATTTGACAAATGTCCCAAAAATAAATAAAATAATTCAAACTAAATTGCTTTAACCTAAAATTTTACAGCAAGAAAACTGAAAGGGTAAATCAACCCAAAAAACATCTTAATATGCTCGCTTACATTTTATCCAATCATTGTGATGTTACTCTCGAGAAATTTCAAGGAAAAAGATGACGTCCAGCTTTTGTCTCTCAACTACATTTTCGTATTTCCTGAGCAACGTAATAATCATTTTCCTGTATCTAAATAGCCACCCCCCCAACAAACACACTTTTATCAAGTGAAGAACACATCATTTCATGACGACAATATAACCATTTCCAAACTTTTAATGTAAAAGACAAAACAAAACAAGATTATGTGACAAGAAGTGTCATTTTGTTCATTTATCCTTTTCTTTCTGCTCCTTCTCCTTTTTGTCTTTCTCAGCTTTAGCCTCCTCAGCCTCGTGCTTCTTGATCAGCACTTCCACCTCTTTCTGTTTCAGCACCTTGATCTTCGTTTTGCCGTCCTCACGTGTCAGGGTGGCAATCTCCACTGAAACGCGACGGCAATGACAACAAACGTGAAACCACTGTGGAAGCGAAGAAACCACTGGTACGACGTACGTTCCGTTGGTGGGCGTTTTAAGCTCACCTTTCTCTGCAGAAAGCTTGCTGACATCCATAGTTTTGTTGAGAACTTTGACGGCCAGAGCCAAAGCCGAGGACAGAGTCATCTCTCCCTCTTTGTAGTCTTGCTTCAACATGGAAACTGCGGCCTGAGCAAGGTTCAAGACCAAAAAAATAAATAATCATGCAGAGGAAATAGATTCATGGTACATAGTTGAAAATGGGCTGTCATTAGATCTTACAGCGCTGTTGTTGCCGATGCATGTTGCCTTCCAGCCTCCATAGTTACCACTGGGGTCGCTTTGGTACAACTGGAAGCCGTAGTGTTTGTCCCAGCCCATGTACAAGAGAGACACACCGAACGGCCTCTTTCCTGTCAACAGAAACCAGACATGACAAAGACAAACTAAATCTATTTCATAAAACACTTCTGCTATTTGTATATACAGTGTCCCACTATCTAGCAGTTCATCATTCACACCCTCGTGCTTTATCGTGGGTTTTTAATACTGCTAACAAACGTTAACCTTACCAACATATTTGACATACAAAATGGATGGATGCACTTCCAGTCCAAATTTAAACTAGAAACTGAACTGGAAACAGAGGTTACCTATTACCTGTCAATGCATATCTGATATAATTGAAGTATGCAAACATCTGTCTACATGCCCTAAAAAGCAAATATGGTTAAAGACAAAAACAAAAAAAGACCTTTAGCTACTACTACTGCAACACCATGTCACTCAGTTGCTGTCGCAGTAAGAAGTTACAACGCATCCAGAAAGTCTTCACAGTATGTCGCTTTTTTTTAATATACATTTTCCAATGTTCCAGCTTTGCTCAATTTAAAATTGATTTTTTTCCCCCTCAAAGTTCCACAAAGTCCAGAATGACAATGTAAAAAACATTGACACAATTTTCCACACAGCAGAACAGATGAGAGTTGTGAACTAACATATAAGCAATAAATACAGATGAATACGCTTGACAGTCTTTAAGTTGATGTCTAAAGCCGAGTATATGAGCAACAATTGTCACTCACTGTTTTTTTCTCACCATCTGTGGTGTCTTTCACATTTGAAAGATCAGACACTGTGTACAATAATCCTCGACTATTCGTGTGCGGAACTGGAGACCATTTTATAGAGCACCAAAAACAGAAATACGCGAGTGAATACGCAAATAGCTCATGATAAATTCTATAGGGGGAATGCAAAATTTAAATTTGCTAATAGTGAACCACAAACATGCAATGGATTACTTTGCTTTGTCCTGCTAAGGTCTACATGGGTCATTTGCAGATTGTAATAACAGGCTATGCGATGACAGAGCCTGATGGAATCCTGCAGCTTCATGAAGATACACATGAAGATCTGCCCAAGCTTCCTACCTCCAAACTGAGTATATGCCTGCTTGATGTCACACAGTGCTGTCACCAACTGCTCACAGGGGATTGGCTCCTGGTACTGTAATAAATACCTGAAGAGGAAAAACAAAACTTTTGGCTCAAGTCAATGCAATGTTTCAGACTTAATTTAAGAGATGGAACATTTGGAACCATAAAAAGTTAATCATAAGGCAAGTTTTGTCTGAGCCTCACCTCTGTGCAATTAGGCGCAGTTCATTTGTCAGCACATTAGCATCTGATGTGATACCTGCAACACTGCAAGCCATGTCTCTGGGGTGTGGGGGGGTAAACAAGAATTATGATGACTATGCTTTGTTCTTGAACTTACAACGCAGTGTTAAAAAAATGGGAGCTCAAGCACTCACTCATTGAGCTTGTAGATCTTCTCAGAGAAAAAGACCTCATCCAACAGTTTGTGGATGTTGCGTCTCTCTGCTGCTAGCAGCACGCCATCATTTGCCAAAATCCCGAGACATGTTCCGGCATGGCCAATTGCTTCCATTGCGTATTCCACCTGATACAGGCGGCCTAGAAAGTGCAAAGATTTAATAAATAAATGTCGTACAGACTCACAGCTAATACAGAATGCAACAGAGATAACAAAGTTTGACCTCAATAACATCTATCCAACAATAATAGACATGCTATCCATCACGATGTACCAACTATGAACTATTAACATACACAAAGAAATTACACTTGCCTTCAGGAGAAAATATGGTTGTCCGGGAATCATATCTGCGAGACTTAACATCAAGCAGGAACCAAAATTAGTAGACAAACATACAAAAAAAACAATTGATGAATACATATTGATGTTACCTACCATTTTCTTCGTCAGCAAGTAACTTGCCCTACCCTGTAGATGACATTTGAAATGTTAGGAGAGTTTAGAGTCAAAAGAAACATATTTACATGCATAGCTTGAGCATTATAATACCTCACCCGTGGGTCAGATCCCTGATACATTTATTACATACCGAATGTAAATTACTTCAGTGATTGTACCTTTTAACACGCATTTATAAGGAGCAATGATAAACTAGTGTGTCTCGGTGAGACAGCTAGCTAACTCAACAGAATGAATCTGCAATATCAAAGCTACGCTAACTAGCATGCTGGTTCATAATAAAAGAGGACGAACAAGACAGTCAAACTGTTCAGACTCTAAACACGTAGTCAAAAACAACGCTGATAACGATACGGACAACACACGTTATTAGTACCTTCAATGAAAAAACGTAACTTGGAGTCCAACGAAGATAATTCTTGTACTTTCTGTTTAACGCTTCCTCGAGTCGCTCACTGGTGCGAGAGTTGCCGCTACTGTGAAACAGTAGCACAACAGCGTCACCTAACGGTGGGAGGAAAAATACGTTTTTTTTTGTACAGTGGTTTCTTCGGTTACGACGAAGTCCCGCATCTACGGCACTGACGAATTTCAACGGAATTCGGAACGTGCCGCAGTAGTGAAGTCATAACTGTATATAAAAATCACTTATTGGCTATAAATAAAGTATATACATAAAACCTTTTTTTTTGACGACTACTTCGGGGTGCCGTTCGTAACCTTGAAACCGCATATATCTGGGACTTCGAGGACCTCCTACTGCAGGAAAAAAATAATAAAACATAATCAGTGACTTCTTTGCAATCAAGGTATGGTTTTAGAAAAGCTTTATGATCTATAAATGTTTAACTTTCAAACCAACCTACACCGAAATTCATGTTACAAAATTACATTGAGCATGTCCCCTCCTACAAAAAACAATAAATAAAGTCAATAAAATAATAAAAAATAAAATCCATCCTTACCATATTGACGTATTTTTGTAATGATCAAGATAGCTATTAGACTTATAATTGATTATTTTCTACAGTATTGAACTGTATAATCTGTACTATGAGATCGCCATCTTGTTCAGTATTGTATTTGTTAAATTAAAAAAAAATCTGATCTGTTGAAGCGGCCACATAATTAACATATTTATTTATTTACACATAAGGGACTGCTTTTTATATAGCACTTTACCTACACCATATGGTGCCTAAAACGTTTTCAGAATGCCTCACATTCACCCTTTGGCCTATTGGCCACCATAAAATATTGTATAAATAAAGCAAATTTATTGAATTCTTGTCTTCGTTGAATCAGAAGTTCGACGTGCAATTTTTCCACCTTCTGATCATAAAACGAACGAAGGACGTTTGAATCACTCTAGATGGCGCTATGGTGTTTACCGACGCACCAGTTGAGAGTGAAGAAAAATAAATACGTGTGCCCTGATTGGTTATTACATCAGCACGCTGTTTAGAATGGAACCTGGAAGTTGAGACAAGATCGGAGGTCGCCGGGCCAACTCTCTGGCAAGCTTTTATCTATTCATCTGTTCCATGACGTAACTCACATTAGCGCATTTTAATCGGACATTGACGTGGTGTTCCAAGTCGTTCAGGACATGGATTTAATGTAAACAATGCTGTTCGAAGGGGTGAGTGTCTTTTAAACGGTATTTCTGACGGCTATGCTAACACCATTGATATGCTGCATAGTAGTAGTATTTTGAATTGTATTTCCAACTTTATAATATATTTGGCCCTGTTCGGGCGTCCCACTAGGTACACAGTGTTGTTATTACCGTTTCTGCCTTAAGGGCTAACAGCAAAGCTACTGATTAACCACATTATCGTGAATAAACACTGTAAAAAAAACAAACATGCTTTGCTTACTTAGTCAGGCCGTATTAATAATATTTCTTAATTTATAGTAAGCTTATGGAAATATAACATGCCCGTTGAATTTTCTCACTGCTATAAACGGAGCAATTTCCACACCACCCAACATTTGAGCATAAAATCCGCACTACACTACCTAATTATCATATATAACATAAATATTCTTGTCTTCATTAGGACTATCGCATCTGACTGGATGAGAAACCCCGGACTGGTCGCCACTATACCGTGAGAGATCATCAGATGCTCTACCTGCGCTTCCACTAGATGTCAGACATGAGTCATTCCAATGATGATACTCCTGCAGCCGGCAGCATGCAGCAAAAGAGGAACATCCAGATCATCGAGTGGGAGGACTTGGACAAAAAGAAGTTCTACTCTTTTGGTGTGTTCATCACCTTGAGCATCAGGGCCACGGTCTACCCGGCAACCCTCATCCGGACTCGGCTGCAGGTGCAGCGCGGCAAATCGCTTTATAGCGGCACCTTTGATGCCTTTGTCAAGATCCTGCGGGTGGAGGGTGTTCGGGGCCTGTACCGTGGCTTCATGGTGAACACTTTCACCCTCATCTCTGGCCAGGCGTACATAACCACCTACGAGCTGGTGAGGAAGTATGTCTCCAAGTATAGCGACGACAACACGGTCAAGTCGGTGGTGGCGGGCGGCCTGGCGTCTATGGTGGCTCAGAGCATCACTGTCCCCATAGATGTGGTGTCACAGCAGCTGATGATGCAGGGCCAAGGGGAGCACCTCAGCCGCTTTCGCTCTAACGCTAACTCGGTAACTGGCAAGCCCAAACGAGTGTTTGGCCAAACCAGGAGCATAGTGGGCCAAATATTTGCTGCTGATGGTTTGCCTGGTTTCTACAGGGGAGCCCTTGCTTCGTTACTCACTTACATCCCAAACAGTGCCGTCTGGTGGCCCTTTTATCACTTTTATGCAGGTAAGTCTGAATTCACATGCGGACAGACAGATTAGAATACTCACATAAAGTTTGGAACTTAGTGCTGCACTAAATTGAGTGATCTTCCACCAATACAGAGCAGCTGTCAAATCTGGCCCCCTCCAACTGCCCTCATCTGGTCCTTCAGGCCATGGCCGGCCCGCTTGCTGCGGCCACCGCCTCCACTGTCACCAACCCCATGGATGTCATCAGAGCCAGAGTGCAGGTTGGTTCCCACGTCAATTACATAGATAACACATAGCTGCATGTGTCTGAAAGGATCATTTCATATTTTGTATATTTGTGATTTTTTAAAATTGAGCCAAGAGCGTTTTGTGCTCTTTTCAGGTTGAAGGTCGCAATTCAATCACGGAGACCTTCAGGCAGCTGATCAAAGAGGAAGGCTTCTGGGGAATGACCAAAGGGTTGTCGGCCCGCATCATCTCATCCACCCCCACCGCCATTGTCATGGTGGTGGGCTATGAGAGCCTGAAAAAACTGAGTTTGCGGCCAGAGCTGGTGGACTCCAGACACTGGTAGAAACCAACTTTCATGTGGACCCTGTCAGCACCGAGACAGTCCGTTCGGATCCAACAGGGACATTTACTGATTCAGAAGGACTGTATACATAACTACTGATTTTTTTATGGGACATTCACTCCTATGCTGGTGAAGAGGAAAGAAGATCAAGATGGGACACAAAAACAAGAATACCTCATTTCATTTAATTTTTTTAAGCAAAGCAAGAAATGATTGCAGCTTGATTTTATTTCCTGCTTCTGAACATGAACTGCAATTATGCAGTTGTGGGGAGACTTGTTGTCCTCTACTGTAAACAACAAACATAAGGGACCCACATCTGAACTTGATTTTTGTCAGCTTTTATTCATCCTCCTTGTGTGGTGCATTAATACAATTCTGTATTTGTGTTGATAATATGACTGATAAAATGGCAAATTCCATGCAACTCACAAATATAATATATGCCATTTATATTTTATCGTTTTAAGCACAAAATAAGTGGTGCATTTACTGTTGATGTCTTAAAAGAATTTGTTGTGCATAATTTATTTGTATTGTATTTTTGTGTTGCTGTTGAAAATGGGCAGTTAACAACTCACAATCTGTCATTTAGATTTTTTTTGACTGCGCAGTTGTCTAAAATGTTTTTGGGACAGTGGCAATTTTAACAAACTACTGTATGTAGTCATGTTGCACTGTGCAAATATGTGAATTAAGCAAGTTGTCAAGATTTTAGTAGGATTTCGTTAATGAAAATCATGCTTAAAAAAGAAATGTTAGGACATTTTGGGATTATTCAAAATTATATTTGAATAATACATCTATTGAAAATAAATCATAGCTTGTGTATATAAAAATGTTTGAAGGTTCTCTGAAGTATGATATCATATCATTTTGCTTTTGGGTGTCAGTACATGCATCATTTCCTGTCACATTGTCAAAGGCACTCTTTGTTAAAAATTGGGTCAGTTCTCATTGAGTTACCAAATGTCCAATATAAACAATCAATTTAATGTAAACTATTTTAATTGTTCGGGTAGGAAAACATTTTGGTTAAAAAAAGGGGGGAGGGGTGGGGTGATAGGAGTCATGTTGATAGTAACATTAGTTGGTATGTACCACAACCCAATGTAAGGTTATGACAAAGTTCCCCATAAATTAACATAGGCAATAACCAAAGGCGGTCTTTCTCATGTTTCTGTAATGTCAATACAATGATATATACATTATGCCATGATGACAAAGATGTCAAATTGTAATCTGTTGCTCTTGCAAACAAATGTTATTTTTGCTTAAAATTTGACTACTAGCCTCAGCCAGTTCAAATTTGTGTGTAAAAGGTCAATTCAGTTCCTCATTCCTGATCAATATGTTCGTAAACTAACTATAAATAGACAGTGTGTACCTAGAAGGTGGACGACTGGTGGTCTAATTTTGTTAAAAAAGGAAGACAATGCAAAAAAAATCTTTGACCATAATATGTTCCAGTAGTCTAAACACGGTATTCTGATTTATATTGTTTTTGTAGAATATGAGTTAAGCAAGCAAAATCCACCTATTTTTATCCATCTCAGAGGGCGGCCATTTTGTCACTTGCTGTTGACTGAAGATGACATCACTGTTGCTCAGGTAATGACCGCCTGTTTTTTTTAAGCTGAGCCGTGATTGGTTGTTACCTGAGTCCTGAGCATCTATGATGTCATTTTTAGTTGACAGCAAGTGACAAAATGGCCGCCTCTTTAGATGGGTAAAAGTGGGTAAATTTTGCTGCTTAATTTCTATTCCACAAGCGCAATATTAATCCGAATGCCGTGTTTAGACTTGTGGGGGCAAATAGAACATATTATTGCAAAGAAAATTTTGAGGTTGACTTCCCTTAAAAGCGGTATATGTCTATATTATAGGAATACACATTTGAATTGAATGTTTGTTGTCCTGTGGAGGAAGTAGATTTTAGTTGTGTCTTTAACTGTAAAGGTTTGGGAAACCATGATTGATAGGTGTTCAGTGGTTTAGTCGCCTTTCAGTCTAGTTTGGGTTTTCAACTCGTCAAATTTCTGATTTGTGTGAAACATTTGGTATTGGAGCTCATTGGAATGTACCTTTTATGAAAGGGCTGTAAATATCATATATACCAAGCTTGCTTCCCAATGAGCGCAAGAGTATAAAGGGTAAGCTAGTGACAGGAAAATGCTTTATGAACCATTAGCTTTTTCTTCGTTTTTTACTCTTCTAGATGGTGCTCTTTGTTTAAAGATGCAGTGGAATGGGCTCTTTGCACAAATCCACTACTTGCTCAACTCAATACCACGCCTTCATTTCCTGTCTTTCATGATTGGGCAAGCTGATTAATCCAGATGCGCCTGACCTCAGTAAACACGACGACAATGGCCAGACACACCTGGATTAATCAATATGTCCACTGTAGCCTCTTTCACCACTCATGAAAGAGAGGAAACAAAGGAGTGGGATTCAATTCAGCTCTAGCGCCTTTAACTTTAAACGAAGAGCACCATCTCGAGGAGTAAAAAAAAAATATATATCACAAGAGGTTCATGAAGCTTCATTTTCCTGCCAATAATGTATTTTTTTTTATCCTGATAATTGAATAAACACATCGGAATGTTTATGCTGGCGGTAACTTTGGTCAGTGCTGATCAACAAACGACGATAAACCGGCCGCCATGCCTTCGAAGCGATGACTAGGACTGTTGTTTCATCCGCACATGATCTATCTAAAATGTGACCAAGCCACGGCTTGTGACTTTAAAAACACTCAAGTTGGGGTAACTAGTGAAGATCCCACTTCTGTTCATTGGTGTTTGTATTTTGACGGACCAACAAACCCTCTCTACTTTTTTATTTTTTACAAACTGTCCGTGACACAAAAAAATATATAAAAAATCTCTCCGTTTCTCCTCAATGCCCTCCAAACCGCAAGCCGTCCGTGCGTCTCATAGAGGTGACCTTCATGACACCAAAGCTCATAACTCATTATGTCGTTAATAAGATGCAAGTCCACACCGAGGTCGTGCTTCCGGACAAGTGTCGGAACACAAAAGCAATGTTCACTATCCTGCCTATTGATGCCTGTCTTAACTCCGTAAATGATTTTGCTGCTAGAGGAGAGCGACACAGGAGGACATCTTTCAGCTGACACTTCCTGCTGGGAAGACGGAGTGCTCGCCGCTCGACCACACGCGTTATTTATCAAAGCTTGTCAGGGGGAGCACTTTGTCGAAAAAGATGGATGTGGACGGAACACGCGTGACGTGGCCGCAGCCTAGGAGTGAAGTGATGGGGTAGAAAATATGACATCTCTTTGGAGATCGTGCTATTCATACAAATTGCCAACTACATTTGGGAGAGACGTTCAAGCTGAAACCTTACTTACGTGGACAAAAAAAGAAAAGAAAAGATACTTTTAATTAAAAGTGAAGTATGTGTGTGGGTGTGTGATACAAGCGAGGTGGAGGGGGTTTGGCTCTCCGCCTGGGATCATTAAGCGCACAAGAGGAGAGACGGAGGGAGGAAGAAGAAGCAGTAGAGACCAGCATTGACAGACGAAATCGGACACACACAGAGGAGGAGAAATGCCAAATTTCGCAGGCACCTGGAAAATGAAAAGCAGTGAGAATTTCGACGAGTTACTCAAGGCGCTGGGTGAGAATATTATTCATTTTTTCCCGTGGAGCTCTGAGCGGCCTCAGGTGGGAGCGTTGTTAATTTGAAAGAGGAGTCTTTTTTGTCTTAATGCAGATGAGGAATTAGACTGGGATCATTCTTCATCAGTATCATGATGATGACATTGTTGAGTGTTTGATTTTTACAATAGAATAAGCTACTTGATTATTTTTAATGCCTTACTGAGATGAATGAGTGAAGTGTGGGAAACAGTTTTTCGATAGTTGTCTAGTCGATTTGTTTGTACTTCAAGTGAGTCACAGAGAGGGTTAAGAGTTTTGCCGCTCATTTGCAGGACTAGATCTATCATTATGGACAGGAGAGTCGAAAAGTGGGCCAACATTCCTTTCGTTCGTTTTCTTCTAACTGCATCTCATGCGCAGACTCTGTCATTCTAAACAGTATGATTTGTTTAAAAAAACGAATACTTTTCAAATATGGAACACTTCTGCACTTGGGATTAAACATTGTTTTCCCCATTTTAAATCTGATACCTGCAACACGCTACAAAAAAGCTGGGACGTGGGTACATTTACCCCTATTTAAAATCACTTTTTCTTTCAAACAACACTCAATAAATGTTTGGGAAACGGAGAATACTAATTGTTGAAGCTGTGTAGTTGGAATTCTTTCGCACAGCTTGATGTATGACCTAAATTGCTTAACACTCCATGGTGTCCACTGTTGTATTCTGTGCTTCATATTTTCAATGGAAGACAGGTCTGGACTGCTGGCGGGTCAGTCTAGTACTCACACTCTATTATTACGGAGACACGCAGTAGTAACACGTGCAGAATGTGGATGGGGCATTGTTTTGCTGACAGGACATCCCTTAAAAAAAGACAGCAGCATATCTTGCTCCAAAAGCCGTATTTACCTTTCAGTATTAATGGTGCTGTCAAATGTAGAGATGGCAAAATTAATCAACCAGTAATCAATTATGAAATTAATTGACAACTATTTTAATAATTGAGTAATCATTTTTTAAATTCAAAATTCTACAAATCTTCTTTTTTGTAATCCTTCTTGAAAGACTGATTATCTTCTGTGTTGAATCAAAATAAGACACATACCAAGTACGAAATAACCACAAATCACTGGTTAATAAACAGTAATCAGGGGAAATGCTTTTGTAATACACTTTAATGCAAAATTCAAATGAATCCGATTAGTTGATAGAATAATCGATAGATTAATCGATGCTAAAAATATTCGATAGTGACAGCTAGTCACATAATGTGCAAGTCACCTGTGCCATCGTTATTGACACGACCCCATAACCTCACAGATGTTGGTTTTTGAACTTTGCGCTGATAACAATCCAGATGCTCCTTTTTGGATGTGTCTCATCAGACCGCAGCACACTTTTCTACTTTTCATTACTCCATCACAGATGAGCTTGGGCTCAGAGAAGCCGGGCGGCATTTCTGGGTGTCGTTGCTATATGGCTTTCACTTTGCATGCAATCATTTTAAGCAGATGTGACAAAAAAAGAAGACTTTTGTAACCAAGTACATATGATACATTGCCGTTTGGAAGTGACTTTCCATTTTCAACATCGCTTATCGTTGTCGTCTATTCCCGCTAACTGGTCAAGTCAGTCAAAGGGCACATAGAGACAAACATTTACATTGTCACTGAATGGAAAATGAACCCACACTGCCTACACCCAAATCAGGTGAAACTACTCTAACAGTGACCTTCATATTGCTTCAATGGTTTTATTAAGGATATATTCACAGCTGGCAATTCATAAGGTGCTTTGGTGCACTTGGCAGATAAAGTCCATCTGTTCTCAGGTGTGAACGCAATGCTGAGGAAGGTTGCCGTGGCGGCCGCTTCCAAGCCTCTTGTGGAGATCCGGCAGAATGGCGAGCAATTCTACATCAAGACATCCACCACGGTCCGCACCACAGAGATCAACTTCCTCATTGGCGAGGAGTTCAACGAGGAGACCGTGGATGGAAGAAAGTGTAAGGTAATTTCGTGAACATAGCACATGAGCAATCACGTGAACAAGAAAGAAAACAAACCATCATGGACAAAAAGGGAAAAAAAACAGTACATAATCATATTTGATTTTTTTTTCACTGAATTCAAACCAGTGTGTTCTATCAGTAGTTTACGGATGGCCAAAATCTGAGACATGATGCATACGTACCTTTACAGAGTCTGGCCACTTGGGAGACGGAAAACAAAATGTACTGCAAACAGACCCTACTGAGCGGCAACGGGCCAAAAACCTTCTGGACCAGAGAGCTCAGAGGGGATGAACTCATCCTGGTTGGTATTCTATTATATTGGTATTACTGTTATCAGTACAGAATTTTGTTCAGATGAAAGAACTGCATCAGTGGGTGGACTGAAATGGAGGGAAGCAGGGGAGGCAAGGTAGGAGTGCCCTCAATAAAGAAGAATTTCATTTCATAGGAACAAACCAATGTTTGCCTACAATCTGCTATGAGGCATGAAAAACTAAAGTAAGAAAAGTCTACAAAATGAGGTTCCAAGTAACAAACCCAAACTGGGCATAAACGAAAAAGGAAATAAGACATGACTTGGGGAAAAAGTGACTGACCGCGAGACAAACAGAAGCAACAAAGACAATAAACCGACAAGGACAGAAAGAAACCAGTGAACTGAATGCAAGCAAACAAGAAACATCTGGACAAGAGATGAATGGTTGGAGGGAGCTGATTGGTTTACAAGGAACTGTTGAGAACAGTTGGAACGAAAACCTAATGGAGCAAGACCTGCAAAAAACTAAATGTGATCTAAACAAAGACCAGATCATGGCCGTGGTCATCTGAAATTATTGTGAAAAAGAAAGTTAAGAATAACAAATGCCTTGTCTGCCAATTTTTTTTAGGAAGGAAAAAATCATCATTTTGCTTTCCCCTGTCAACATCAGGGCCCATTGCAGATGATGGACCAGATGGACTGCAGAGTCCAAAGGGGTGTGATGACAAGCTGCTCTCTACTGACTCTGACTAACTATCAATCACAAAAATATTTGTGAGGGGATGTAATTTGGATCAATGGTACGTTTTCGGCAGTACAAAATCTGTTTTTATTCAAAATAAGGGTGTGTGTGTCCATGTGGAGTGTTTGAGACTGTAAAATGATAAGCACATGGGGATGGATTATTTGGGGGGTGGGGGGGTTGAAACATGCTCGTTTTAAGTTAACAGTGTGAGATCTACCGGGCAATAGACAGACGATGGAAGTATAGTATTATAATGTATAACAACAATAGGACTACTAGTAATAAGTCATCATATTTTGGAGGAGCACATAGCCGTATCGCGGTTAGCATACATCTGTCTCACAGGTCTGAGCTACAGGATCAAAATATCTGCTCAGGCTTTCCTATGTGGGATTTGCATGAGCACCCTGTGCTTGTGTGGCTATACAGCATGTGCCTTGCGATGAACTGGAAACCAGTGCAGGGCGCATTCCACCTATCGCGCAAAAATCAACTGCGAGAGGCTAATACTTGGGGAGTAAGGTGTACATACCCACACAATGTAGTCCCAATCTTCAAAAGAATGTGGAGAAGAGGCGATGAAATGATCCTGATTGTTTAAAGATCTTGTGATGTAATGCTGGTTAGTACCCTGCAACTTTGTCATCCCCAGGTAGCATGCTATGCTAATATACTTGCACATGCTCATTTGCATGAAGCTAGCATTTCGCACATCGGGTAAATCAACCCCAGGGCAGAGTCAGAGGAGCAAATTATTGAATTACAAATAAATAAAGAAGTGAATTACCGACCGGAGAAGAGTTAAACCCAAGTTATTAGCTTGAGATAACTTAACACAGATTTTACAAGTGAAACAGACGTTTGCAATATATTAACTCATTCACTGCCAATGACGGCTATAGACGTCAGAAATTCATTTGAACCATTTCTATTAGTTTAACATTTTTTCCACTTTTGTTAACAAGAGTACAAACACCTAGAACTATGAAAGTCATGTGATTTATACAATTACAAATGTTAATCACCTGATGCAATTAGAAAAAAAAGATAAATACTATTAAAAAATTAGGGGCGTCAGGCGATAACATTTTTTAAATTGTAATTAATCGCATAACTTCTCTAGTTAACTCACAATTAATCAAAACATTTACATCTGTTCCTAATGTACAATTTAAAAAAAATCTAGGTTTTCATACTCTTGTTAACAAAAGTGGGAAAAAAAAGTTAAACTAAGAAATAGTTCAAATGAATTTTTGACATCTATAGCCGTCAACGGCAGTGAATGAGTTAATGACTAGCTAACGTAACACAAGTTATCTGTAGTTTAAGTCAATTTGGCCCGTTGCTAACTCAGTGTCGCTAACATGAGTAAATTAATTGATAGTACTAGGCTAACCTAACCACACAATCATGTAACTGATGACTGCATTTTTGTGTAATTTGTGTACACCGCCACGGTTCTTGGAATGCCTGCCACGCTGCTGAAAAAAAAATCCTAGAGGAAACACTGACTAGAGTGACCAGATTTTCAAAATTAATGCAACAGTTTCGCTGGCAATCAAATATATAAAAAAATTCTCACCAAATTTCATTACAAGTCCATTTTTGTCAATGGGGACAATTTTGTCGGTTGTGCTCTCCTTTCAGCTGTTGCTAAAAGCTATCTTGGTTGACAGTTCAACAGCGCTAAACAAGCCCATGCACTCAACATTATCTAACCTTTTTTGCTTGGTGCCGGCAACTATTGGAAGCCGTTTACCTTGCGCCGGTCCCGCATTGTAACATTGGAAATAAGCCACTAGAACGCTCAGCTTGCGTTAGGTCTTACCGGCGCCCGCAGTATTAGAATAGTAGGACTACATTTCCCATTATTCTTAGACATGATAGCAGGAAGTAGTTCTAGTTCCGGTATGACGAAAACGTGCCTGCTAGCGATTAGATGCGGATGAGTATGCAAACCCAAATTTTAATGTGATAATAAATAAGAAGGAATTTAAGTTAAATTCCCTTTTAATGGATTTATCGTACGAATTGCTATGACAACTGTGTGATTGACATAACATGGTCAAAAAAACAAGACGCCGAAAAGGGAGCTGCACATTGGGACAAAACAATGAGATTGGCAAAATCTGCCGTGACTCTGGACCCAAGACTCAAAACCGGGACTGCCTCAGTCAAACGGTGAAAGTCTGGTCAACATACCTTGAAGTGGTCGCTAGCCCATCGTAGGGAAGATTTTATAGACAGACAATCGGGATACCATTATATCGCGAGTGACTATATTCATGTGATTTCACTGTTGCTCGTGGCCCCCAGCGGGGAACCATTACTATGATGAGGCCAGTGTTGAAAACCAGTTTGACACCTCTGGTATTCTGCAACAAAATAACGATATCAGCTGTTAGAAAAAGCAAAAACAGACCAATGTGTAATAATATTGACACAAAGAAAAAGCAAAAACAGACCAATGTGTAATAATATTGACAATACTGAACCAATATCAAGAGCTAGTCTAGCCTCTAGATTAAAGTGATTACGTTTCCAGGACAACAAGCTAAAAACAGAGGCGTTCGCAAGCCATCTTTTTGTTGCTCACTCTGGCAGACATGGCGGATTATAGCCGCCCTCTCTGTGATTGAGGACGGCCAGACTTTAATGACCACTCTGAGTCAACCCTTAAAATGATAAGTGGAGGTGTAGAAAAATATCGTTATTGTCCATGACAGGAAGCTCATTCTTCCTTTACATTTGAGACCATTTAATGATAATGTTGAGAGGAAGAGCGCAGGCCTCTAATGGGCAGTTAGAGTGAGGTGAAAATGTGTGCCTTTGATAATCCGTCGTTCTCCTACGGCCTGTAATTGGCCTCATTGATCACGGTGTGCAGAAATGCAAATGAACCCTGTCGTCACCTTCACTTAATGCCTCCCCGGACGACTGGCCGGCCGCCAGATGGACTTGTGTCGGCTCCATTTGTCAGCGACTCGGGCACCCGCTTGCACGCCCTGCACCGCAGCGTGGCCTGAGATAATGATGTGTGGTGCTGCAGTCGGCCATAAAGCTTTTCTTTGGGGATTTCCATAAATCTTTGGGAACTAAACACAGGCGCCTGTCCCGCTAGTCCTGTATTCCGAACAGTCACACTGGGACGCGTTCATGGAATCAAGAGTGGAAATCGGGAAGCGCGGCAGAGGAAAAACGACTTTATTTTGGCTCAGTTAAGTTGCATATTTTATCCTCAAACTTGTCAAAGTACCTTTGAGCAAGCAACTTGTATTCCTTCCATGACAACAGCTACTAGCATTCTAGGGAGTCCTTAAAGTGGAGACATTTTTCCACGAATCCTCCCATAATCCTATTGCCAAATTCAACTTAACTACCTCATGTACCCATAAATAGCATTCACATTAAAATACATTTTTAAGGGGAAAAAAGCCATAATAAGAGTAAGGTCAGATTTTTTCCAAGAAAAATAAAATTTTATTCTTTACAAGTAAAAATAACTTGTCAGGATACAAAAAAAAGTTTTACTATAATTAATGTGTCTGTACAACCACAGGCTTTGAACATACTAATCACATTCAAACTCAAGTTAAATGCAAGTAAGAACAAACCTCTTACAGCACAAAGTATGGTCCGCACCAGTGCCGGCCTAAGCAAAATTTGATTTTGGGGCCCCTTATCATCACCAGTAATAGTGCTTTTTGATCATTCATACTCCTAAAAACTAATTCCATGCTCTACTCTTTCATTATGAATACACCTGTAAAACATATTATATGGGAGACGTGTAGTTAGATTCCACAATGATTAGGGCCATCAAAGTAGACAACTGGTTTGCAAAATTCAGCAAATCCCCCTAATGGCCGCACAGAGAAGACGACGAAGAAGATGAAGAAGAAAAATAAGTAGTAGTAGAAGTAGAAGAAAAAGAAGAAGTAGTAGCAGTAGTAGAAGAAGTAGTGGAAGTAGAAGTAAAAGAAGAAGAAGAAGCCTGTCATGTTTTAATCTGAAATGTTAGCAAATTCAGCAACATGATCAGTTTGGGACCGATTTACACTGATACAGTATAAATGCCCGGTAATCCCGTGGGAATCAACTTTACATTTAATTACGAGATTGGGACGGGAAATGAGGATAAAAAGTTCACGGGAGCTGGAGGGAATGGGATTATCCAGTAAATAAAAATAATAATAATAATCTGACCCACAAAACAAAAAGGATTTTTGTTGTTGTTGTTGTAAACTATAGGACGGGATTGTTTTTCTGTGGCTGGGATGGAACAGCCCAAACCCTCTAACCCACTCCCATGTTACCTCTGCACAGCATCTGATAGCTTTTAAAAGGTATCAATCAGGAGTGTACAAAAGAATTTTCAAGGCATGAAATCCACCATGGAACACAACACTCTGCTTCATGAAATGGAGGAAAATATGGCACAGCTTTGACATAAGCACAATAACTGGATGGCCCTCTAAAATTGATCAAGAAAACTGGTCAGGAAGTCCAGATGCCAAGGAATTTCTGGCACAGTGGCAGGTACTGGCTATTTTGTACATGCAACCCTAACCCTTCTTAAAGGAAACCACCCATTCTGCAGAAACACTCTTGAAATCTCCCAAATGCAAGTGGGGAAAATGTTTTGTGGTCCGAATGATGCAAGCAAGATTTGGCCACAACTCCAAAAAGTGTGTGGTGTAAAGTAAACAATGTTCTTCGACTAAAGAATACGATTCATACTGTACAGTGAAACACGATGGAGGCAGGGGAAGGATCATGTGGGAATTCAAATATTCACCATCAACAATACGTCATAAACAAAGCCAAAACAGAAAATAATCACCAAGAATTGCACTAACAATACACTAATGTTTACGTATGTTGTAATTGTCTCTTTCAGACTTTTGGAGCCGACGATGTGGTGTGCACAAGGGTCTACATGCGAGCGTAGCAGCAAACTAACAGTTTCTGCAAAAAAAAAAAAACATACTCAACACCTGTCAACCGTCTCATCGCCCCGTTTTGTATTTTCATAAACAGTTGATCTGGATATATCGCTATAATCCAAATATCTACTTGCAGCAATGTTCATTAAACCTCACAGTATATTTGTGTTTTCTAGTAAATTAGTGAATTCAGAAGTAATAAAATGAGGCTTCAATTAAACTCAGAATTGTCAATATTTAATGTGTGTACGGGTTGTTTTTGAAGTGAAAGCGTAGGATGGAATAAACATATGAGACAAAAGAATAAAAAGAAAACTTGTTTCTGTCTATAAAGGATAGTTTAATATCAAACACCTGACTAACACATGTACATCAAGAGAAGAGAACAGACACGGTAAAAGAAGATACAAACAATGCATTTGTGTACAATCAGCTCTTCGGGACCATGTGGCATTCCATCCACAATCAACAGTGAATACAAAAATAAAAACCAAACTGCAAGATTGTCTTTGTAGTTGGCTGAGTAATCATCACTTTAAAAAGGCGGCCACATAGCCCTGTTGCCAACTTGTCAATGTCGCCAATCTTTGCTGCGGTGTCAAACTTTGGTGCATTTGCTTGTCTTTTAATCGGTCCTTTATGGAAAACGCAAGTGCTTACAGTTGAAACCAGAAGATGTCACACTTGCTATTTTGTATGCACTGTCTGACATGAATCACACTAAACGTTTCCTGTTCAAGGTCAATTAGGACTAACAAAATTATTTATATTTGCTAAAAGCCTAAATAAAGAGGCAAGTTTTTTTTTTTTTTTTTTTAAATTCTGAATACTTTCTTTAAAGCAATGTTTACACACAGTATGAGATTTTGATATTTGAGTAAATTAAAGTGACGGTGTGTAATCTTTAGTGCCATCTAGTGGTGAACCAATAATTAATTCAATTTAAAGACCCACTATTGATTTCAATAATATGAAAAAAAAATAATAATTCTATCATACTAACGTACATTTTTTCCTGTAAGACACCGGAAGTAGCAGCTTGGCATTTGTTACAGCGGGTTTCATTTCCCTTTAAGACAATGGATGGATGGATGGATGGATATTTCCTATTTTTCATAACACCTACTGCTTTGAAAGATGTCTTGCACAACTTAGGAACTTGTTCAACCTTGGAGGTTGTGCTAAGAAGCAGAAAAAGTTAAATCTGTGACTATAACAGAGGTGGCAAATCCAGGTCCAGAAAGTAAAAATAAAAACCCTGCCACAGCTTGGCATTAGCACCAGGTGCTAGCTAGCGAGCTCGCTAGCTAGCTCCCTGGGTGCTCGTTTACCTGCTAGGGAGTTAGCTAGCTAGCACAATCTGCTAAAGCCAAATTGTGGCAGGGTTTTTACTTTCTAGACCAGGATTTGCCACCAGTGGACTATAAGCGTTTTGAACGTGCACCCCGGCTCAAGGAGAGAATGTTGTTGTGATAAACAATAGTTTCCAGTGCCTTCCGAGGGATGAGGATCACAGAAGAATTAGTCTGGGAATCTTCATTTGTAAAAAACACATCAACATCTCCTTTCATTTTGTGGACAAGTGCAACACGTGCATCAAATTTTGTGCTTGCGTTGCGACAAACCACCGGAGAAGATTCGCCGACTGCAGAGTCAAAAGAACATCAGGTTTGAGTTTTTACTTACTATAAGTCAAACTCTGAAAGTATTAGAATGCTTGCCGCAATATTTTGGATTTTAAGGATGGTGAGCATTTTTGTCATTAAGCTGTCGTGAGCGCCTACAGAGAAGAAGATGTTGTGCTCATAAAATCATAAATATTAGGGCGATCGTTCCAATATTTGCAGTGGTTGAAGATGATAAAAAGTAGAGATGCTCACATACATTTAAAGATTGATTGCAGTTTTATGACATTAAGTGACATGAAGAAGGTTAAGCGTTAGACTGCCTCTGTCATGTGGTTACCATACAGTGGGAAGTCGTAGGTCTGGATGGGTCCTACGCTTGCTTTAAGCTAAAGAAGGCTGTGTCTAACCTCTTCACATAACGCCACCAACTGTGTAAGTACTGATACGCCCCTCAGAGCTTTTAAGATTGCTCAATACCTCACATCTGAAGCGACAATCGTTCGGAAAGTAGTTAAACATGCTCGTACCTTGTCACTGGCCTCTTTTTGGTATTCTCACATTGCCACAACATCTGTAACTGTCATAGAAAGTAGACTTGCACAGTTTTCCGGGTAGTCCCATGCTAAATCACCCGTTGGGTTTAACCAAGCAAATTTTTTTTTAATGAGACTTGCTGTACTTGTTGATGGTGATGGCACAACATTTCATCTCAAATTTTGGGTGAATCGGAGCAGTGGTTTTGGAGCTACGGCCCGCTGAAATTTTTAAGTTTTGACAAAAGGGGCGTGGCCTCCTTACTTTGAACCCTTCTCAGGAACAAGTGCGTCAATCTTCACAAAACATTGTATTTTTGGAAAGGGAAATAAACAAGGGTTTAAAATCTAAAAACATCTAGTAGGTGCATATTTTAGTAACTTTTTGTTTTAGTTGACCTTGAAACTGACCTTGCGGATCTTGTGACAAAATGTTTTCATCTAATGTAATCTCTCATAGTACAGTAAACATTTCAGATATTGATTTGCTTCTTCTTTTTAGCAGCAATGGGTCAAAGTATCCATACACACAGATACTCATTTTAAGTCGAATTCTGTCAGGAGGAATGGAGCAAAATTCCTGCCAACTATTTGTTGTGAAAGCATATCTGAAATGTTTGACCCAAGTCGTATAATACAATTATAATTTAAAGGTAATATGCATTTCTCATTAGTTGGGCATTCATCCAAAATGACATAAAAGAGGACATATTTAGTCAGATTTGATGTCAGACAGCGAGGAAAACAAAACCAAACATTTGTGTCTTTTTAAACTTCTGGTTTTACCTGCACTTGCGAACATGTGGCACGCGGAAATTGGAGGCTGAATTCTACCGCTTCACAGCCTCAGAAATTATTGATAAAAACTGCTCTCATTTTATCCGTCGAAAGCTACAATCTCTACATCAATATTTGCACTTAAGGATAAGCTGGAGAGGAGAAAAGACAATGTTTTACAACCATTAACATTCACAGTGGGGTAGTAAGTATTGCTGACTGGTTTTAGCTGACCCAAATACTGTACAGGGCTGACATTCACGCATAGGACTACTATATACATCTGTTAGAGGAGGCATGGACACAAAACATGGGAAGAATACACACATTTCTAAGCAGGTTTCTCAGAACCAATCTGTCACACAGATTCGGATCGTTTTGACAAACGTAAATACAAAGAGCAAGCTGTTGATGGCTCAGTTCAGTCTTGAAAAGTACACTTTCCAAAACAGATGTGCACTGTGCACACCAGCACAAAATGCTGCTTGGCTGCAGTCAATCGTTTTGAAACCACAAGTGGTAACGATGCCAAAGATGGTTTAAAGGTGGAGACGGTTCAGTGTGGAAGGGCATATTATAAAATTCAATCTAGAAAATCAAGGCTCAACCTTCACCAGACCACCAACAAAGGTCCCAAACCCAATGCCCGCACACACTGTAGTAATAATAATAATAATAATAATAATCATAATAATAAAAACTTTACATTTTGCATTCAGCTGAATTTAGCTAAATACTGTCACTGTGTCGTACAGTGCACTGCATCTCAAGGATGACATTTAACAGACACCATTTACAAAAAGTGGTTAGCTTGTCCTTAATGGTAGAGATGTTAACTCCGGAGTGCACGAGTGCACCTTCACCGGCAAGGGAAACATTCACAAGCTGTCCACTTTTACAGTTGGAAGCAACATTGTTCCAAAGACGAAAGCCGAGCTTCTAAATGTCATGTCCATTGATGACAAGCTACTTAAAATTCATTTACAAGAAGTTATGCGAACTTCTCAAGAGTGACCTGAAAAACTTCTTCTTTTTTTTTATTTTTAAAAGCAGATCTCATATTATGTAAAAGTATTAAATTTACCTGCATTGAGTGATGACAAGAGCATCCCAAAGTTGGCAAAAGAATAGGCATGGTGAAAGATGAAGTTCCATACGATGTCCGCAGACAGTCCTACCTTGCGGTTGCTGACAGGATCACCGGCTACTATGTTCTGTACTTGACTCTGTACTTGTTAACAGTGAGATAATGCAGGACCTCGGGGTTGCACATTGTAGTACACGGCACCAGGTCTTCTCGTCCATCTCCCATCAGCCACCTCCGGCTGTCGGCGGCCATGTCGCTTGTCACGTGCTCCTTGGCCCAGATGTCCAAGCGGGCCTGAAAGCGTCTGTGCAGGCGCCTGTGGACCCGCTTGTGGGACTGCAAAATACATCCAGAAAAAAAATGAACTTCAGGTACAAACATTTAAAGAAAATGACTAGCTACTTTACCACCACTTTTTCCCCCACACCGCGGTATACAGTTAACCAATACCACTAGACTAGTATTTGTGATACATTAAATTTCCAAATAATTTTAAACAGAGAGAAAAGACCTATGTATCCCAATATTAAGGCTGAACGATTTATCGTTTTGCGACCAAAATCCCAATCTCAGACATTGGTAAACGGTACTTCATTTATATATGCTTTACATTTTAACTAACTCACCGACTGATGCAGCAGCATCAGGAGCAACTCGGGGTTCAGTATCTTGCTCAAGGATACTTCAACACAAAACCTATGGGTTGCGAGACGACCACGCTACCCTCTAATCCACGCCACCCCCAATGGGATTTCGAGGTCATGAAAGCTGCATTTTTGTTTAGTTTTTCAGCTCTGTTGTCAAATTCACTTTAGCTCTAGAGGCAAGATCATCCACAAAACTGGACATCAATGTTATACTCACGATTACCAGGATATCATTATCATCACAGAAATTAGCGAGTGCTTTCGCATTTTCGGTGAGTTCTTAATGGCATGACGCCACATAAAATACATGGTTTATCTTGATTCTTATTATTAAAACTCTTTTACCGCCAAAAACATTTAATGACGTTTACTAAAATCCAAATGAATGCCGCCAAAAAACGTTAATTGACGTTTACTACGTTTTTTTCCCCTCAAGGGACAGTGCAACGTCTTGCTTCTTTTGTGAATGGGTGTAAAAATCACATAACACCCACTAACTATGGCCATCAGATGGCAGCATAGGAATAGACCGTTTTCAAGGTGACGTGAATGATCAAAGCCTTTGTCACATTAAATATTATTCACAAAGCGTTACTAAACTAAAAATATTAGTGTCAAAGTCACTGTTGTGCAGAAAATGTATCTTTTCGCTCAATGTCACTCAAATGACCTATTTTCAAATGATGATTACTAAGGAACGGAATAAGGTAGAAACATATTTGTTCTTGTCGAATGAAAGAATAAAATGTGAGCTTTCATTTGGTATGCAGCATGTTTGTGTCGTCAAAGTACACAATATTCTGTTTGCCTTGAAAGAGGAGTTAAAATGCTTGAAATCGGCTGGCACTGTCGAGGTTGTTTTTTTTTGTTTACGTGTGTCAGTAAAAGAGTTAATGTAAGCTGGGTACTTAACGTCCAAGTGAGTAGTTTACGCCCGGTCTCATACTGGGAGCTCTTGTTTCATCGATTTACACAAAGTAAACACAGCATCATAACAGGGACTTTGAACGTATTTTGTTTTCAACTTTCATGTAGCATTTTGTGTTACCTCAGCGTAAACAACCGTTCTGTTACAGAGGAAAAAACACGTCATCAGTTTACAGGTACATTTATTCAAAATAGGAATTATTCTGCGGCATTACAATTTCCACGTTGAGAGAGAGATGCCGTTGTTGTTTAGCTCGGAGTTAATCTTGAGACCTGTATGCTTTAGCCTAGAAAGCTGTCAAATCCGCATATTTTAATATTATGAATATATCCTTCTTCTGTATACTGCAGACTATTTTGCCTCAATCTGGAAGAAATCATGCTTGTGTTGCTTTAAAAAAAAACTCACTGACATGCTCTGGTACAATCAGTTACATTCAAAGTGTACAGAAAGATGTCGCACCCGGAAACGTCAACTGAGGGGGTTGGAGCTTTTGCGAAAAGGTCAAACATAAATCTAAATATTTTTTTAAACATCAATTTAGTTTTGTTCAGGGACTATGTTTTTCATGGTACTAAACAATATATATATATATATATATATATATATATATATTGAACTGTATAAGCGGGTGTGTACATATCCTTGTCATTGTTTAGACATTTTAGTGCAAGTTTGTTGAAAACTTGAATTTGGGGCTAAACCTGTTTGCCGCCATTTTCAGATTAAACACTGGGATTAACACACATTGGCTGTCCCCTCATTAACAACCACAGCCGACGTCACTTCTTGAAACGTACGACGTAGTCGCTCTACCACTGTGTATACAAGCCCAATGGTCCTCCAGGCAACAACCCTTTTGAGCACCGTTTTCAAGTATTAGTGAGGGGTGTAGCAAGAGTCTGGTTGGGGGGTGATGTGCACTTTAAATCGATTTCATGGCATACAAGAAAAAGTAGGCATGTTTATTTTTGTTATTATCTGTCAGAAAAATCACAATTAAATTTTCCCCCCAAAAAATTCAGCCCTATCCAATGTAGAATGTTTCCTTAAAATGGCATAAAATTCATGGCAATTTTCTATTCTTCTAATTTCTATGTCCTGATCAGAAAATTGCCGTCACAAGTGCCAATACATTGAAATAGGGCCGGGTATTGACCAAATCGATACTCGCCCATCCCCAAAAATAAAAGTTAGATTAGACTCAGTAGACTCAGTTTGAGTTCCAAGGTTGGAGCTGAGCCGTGCCACTATGCAAATGAGCACAAGAGTGACACTGTTTTAAGAACAGAGCTACACGTGAGGACAAACAGTGTGTGTGGACTGTAGAACTGACCTGATGAGCGCGCGTAAGTGCAGTGTGCCTGTACATGAAGTCCTCCGACTTGCAGACATACACCATCTTGTAGGAGTTGAGCTTGAACATGCACTCCACCTTCACTTTGCTGTCATCACTTTGCAACTCGTCCGAGGTGCCCGTGGTCATCCTCTCCTGTTGTAGCTGCTCCCATCCTCTCTGGCACTTCCTTATTCTTCTCAGGTTCCTGAAAGCCCCAAACAATGGTTGTCAGGAGTAAGACTGGATGACTCCGTAACACTAAAATAAAGTCTGAATTTTCAACATCAAAAGTACATCATTTTACAGGTTGTTCAAAAAGTATTTTTATTGAATTCAGCCTGTCACATGCTAGTTCACAGCCGTATACACACTGAAAAGAGCTGTCTAGTCAAATTTGAGAAGACTGTCCCTTTCAAGAAAAATGTTTACACCCATGCATTGCAACTCACCGAGGAACAGAATTAGATAGGAGGTCAAATCATTCGGGATATGGGGGATCTATAAGAGCAGCAGAGGCAGCAGTCGTAATATTTCCGATACAGTAAAAAAAAGTAAAAATCCACACGCAAAAAAAAAAAAAAGAAGTCATTTTAGTGTTCATTGAGCCCAACCCTGTGCAGGTAAGAAAATAATCACCCCACCGGAATGAAAGTTTGAAATGTGTACTTACCACAGAGAGTATGGGTGCATGAGGCAAATTTTTGCATTCAGGGCTCCACTTAAAAACACAAGACACAGTCTTTCCAGGCCAATTTCAGGTAAAACTGTCAGAAACAAACACTGCAGAATTGCTGCCTTGTTGGATGCCAGTCCAAAATGTGAGATAAGAATGATGTTCACATACTGTCACCAACAATGCAGTGTTATGATTATGAGATGAAAACCAACGCAACAAAATTGAAAAAGAAACTGTCTCAGTGCGGCCACTGAGTTTTTGTGTGCAGAGCTTTGAACTCCTGTGCTGCTGACATCTCATAGATTTAGTGGGGAGGTGGGGTGGTGATAAAATGTAGGTGAGCTCAATGATAAATCATAAAGTCAGAAGGGGGAAAAATGTGCAATGAGTTGAAACAAGGACAAAGCACACAAACTGGTCTTTTTTTTTTTAACGCCTTTTGAAATGTATATGGTTATGGACAGCCATCTCAAAAGACAAAAAAACACTCTACAAGACGGGCTTCACATGTGGAACATGACAACAAAGCAGACACAGAGACGCCCCTGTGCACATATCTAAAGTGTCATGAAAGAAATAGACCAACATAAGAGCGTACAATTTAGATGATCATTTTTATTGACAAACCCTATTCCTCTTTACAATGATGCAGAAAATGTGCTTGACCAGAGTTCTAAAAAAAAAACTTGAGCACAAATCTCTCAAACGGTGGTAAGACCTCACCCACAACAACAGGGAGTGCACGTTCCGAGTCTTTACAAACGGAACAATGGATTGAAACAAAGGGACGTGTGAACATTTACATTTGTAAACAGAGATTTAGTCACGTACAAGACTCTTGCTTTGAATACAGTTGCAAAGAGGGCATGATAAGTTCAAGATATTTTTTCACAAAGTCCTGATACAAGAGCTTTCATTGTTCAATTGTCAAACTCAGGCCAAAGAAATTGTATAAAATGACATAACATCACGTTAAGTCTAACGGTAACCCATTTATTTTACTCTCAAGTCTTCATTATGTTGTGACATCACACACTGAAAATTATGATTTCAAGTCAATACATAATGAAAGTCATAATCAAACCAAAAGGCCGCTAAAGTTGGAATTCCAAACCATGACAAAGCCAAACCCCTCTTTAAAAATCTTTTAACTTATAAATAAAAACCCATTTAAAAAAAGGAATTGACTGATTGAATACATAAATTCCCTTTTGTTAAAAGAATGACCATGTAAAGTGCAATCTTCCATGTGAGGCAGAGGTCTGAAACTGAACAGGCATTCATTCTAACTACATCTTACACACTGAATGCGTTGCCTGTCCATTACCACACACCAAGACCATAAAACAGATTTTTTTTTTTCTCGACGTGCTACTGCTCTTGTTTGTGAGGAGTTGTTTGGCACATCAACAGCTGAGGATCAGGACGGAAGTTGAAAGAGAGTAGACAAGAGGGAGACATGGCTGGGGCCTCACCTGGGCAGGAACACCGGTTTCTGGGCCAAATGCTCACGCAGCTCTGCAGAAGTCGAATCGGAGTTCAGGTATCTGCCCACATAGTCCGACCACCTCTGTCGAGCATAGGGCAGAGGAACATTATACCGTAGTTACAATTTAAAAATTGAAGAGCAATAAGGACGATAAATAAGAAACTAATGACAATCAGTATGAGACCTCTGCTTGACTATTTGAGTACTTGCCTCTGCGGGCTCATCAGAGTTTTCCTCTTCTGTGTCCAGCAGCTCCATTGCCACACACACAGAGTCCTGGTTCTTCATAAACATCAACTGGACAAAACAGCAACAGATGAGATTTCTGTGTGCATCAAAGACTGACTTGGGTTTATATTACCTTGAAGCAGTTCTCTTCAGACATGAGCTGCTCTGATTTGCGCTGGTAGGTGCCTTCTGCTGTGGCACGGGACGCCTGAGTGGACAGGGGACCACCCGTGGCTTTATTGGCAATTTCGCTCAGGTACAAGTCCATCACACGCACACATGCATCATCGGTGACGAGGTGTTGGAGCTGTAAAAGACATTCAGTCCACAATAAGAAGGGGCAATTCACAACATTTCCCTGACCAACTACAGGGAAGATTAACAAATCCGTTGTGCGACTAGAGAGAACATCTTACTGGATGTAGCTCAACTTCCCTTATCCAACCATTTTGTTTCTCAGACTGCAAACTAAATGAAACTGAATCAACAGCGGCTCTGTTGGTTGCAGAGTAGTCATGCAATCCATTTTGCCTCAATTGCTAAGAGATCAATTGATGAACAATCATTGGGGGTCGAACAACAATGCCACAGGGAGTGTAAATTCAAGCCTTTTTGAGGCGGCCCAGTCAAAATCGATACTGGCTCCAATCATTTTTAATACATAGATTAGTTCAGCGTCTTTATAGTGTACAACTGCATTCACGGCTATGACTGTGTACTAAACTCACGAAAACCAAGGGCACAAATTAATGTTAAATGCTTCCAAGAATAAATCAATTACAAAATTATTTAAATATTAATTTATCAATTACATTACAACAATGTACAATATATATATTTTCGTTTTTATAAAAGGCAGTACTCAAAATTTATAGTGACCTGTCAAAATACAGTACAGGCCAAAAGCTTGGACAGTTTCTTTATTCAATGCATTTGCTTTATTGCTTTATGAATACATCACAACTATGTATGAACTCATGTGGAGTTATGTACTTAACAAAAAAAAGGGTGAAATAACTCAAAGCATGTTTTATATTATAGATTCTTCATAATAGCCATCCTTTGCATAATCTTGGCATTCTTACATGTGGAAACTGTTGGAAAAGCCTTTCAGGTGACTACCAAGAATGTGCAAAAAAGTAATCAGAGAAAAGAGTGGCTAATTATTTATTTTATTATTGTCACCCTTTTTTGTTAAGTACAGAACTCCAAATGTGTTCCGATAGTTGTCATAGTTGTCTTCATAGTTTTGATGCCTTCAGTGAGAATCTACAATGTACATAGTCATGAAAATAAAGCATAGTATTGAATGAGAAGGTGTGTATAAACTTTTGGCATGTACTGTATATTTTGAAAGACCGGCATTACAGAAATAAATTAAAACAATGATAAAAAGAAAGTACCTCTCACCATTTGCTAATTGCTACATTAGCTTCAACGAGCCCGGTCATATGTATTCTGACGAGTTTCACAACATTAACGTCACATTGCTGTCCATGACGAACAATTCATTAACGTCACTCATTTTCGGACTTATCTGGCAGAATTTTTTTTTTCACTTTGTATTGCTGCACTTGTTCCTTGCTGCCGCTGGCATGGCACATAATATGGTAAGGTAAATGCTGACCGAGCTAGCAACATGAGGCTAACCCTAATTGCGTTTGTTTCTTACATCATCCTGTTTCTTCCAGGTTGTTTCGGTGGTAGCGGCTTAAAAATGTTTTGTGACAGGCCAAATTGGACCACCGTTAATGTTTACCTCTGAAATAATTATTTCCTTAACATTTAAACTCTTGAGCTATTTGGCAATACAAAATAAAACAAAAGAAAGACTATACTGACCTGCCGAACAATGCTCTGGATGAGCTTGTCCATGGTGAAGGCAATGTAGGCATGTATAGTAAACATTTCCCTCAAGGAATCCTCATACTGAGCTGGTTCCATGTTACCATCCAAAAGGTTCCGCACCATTTCCAGAAAGACAGAATAGTAATCTTCTACTTCAACATCCACTGGAACAAGAAAAAGAAAAGACGAAATTTGTCTTTCATAATATAATTATAAAATTTAGTGCAATTCTAGTACAATACACTTACTTGGCTCCCTCATCTTAAGCTGGAAGGCTGTATTTTCATTCTTTTCTTTTTGGAGCCCAAACATTTCTTTTTCCCATTCTCTCTCGCGAGCATCCTCCTCAATTTGCTTCTCAGCCTGCCCATAGATTCGCAGTAAACGAGAGCAGAGGATATGATGAAGGCGCAAGAAGATGTACCAGTAGTTGTTCACAAACAACAAGTTATACGCCTCATCTGTGGCGCGCAACTTTTGAGCTGCCGTGTTGCTGAAGAGGAGCTTTGACTTGGACGGGCTGCTGCCTGGCAGGCCATTGTGTTTTTTGGCGCCATCTGGATCTTCATCCATATCCTCCACTTCCTCTTCCTCCTCCTCCTCCTCCTCCACATCCGAGAGCTCACCTCGCCGGGTGAAAAGGAGATCGGGGATGAAGTGGTGTATGATCTGTTTGATCTTGTACTTGTCGTCTTTTTGGATGCCTGGTTGTCTCTTGACGTGGTGAATAATGAGGGCCGCAGCATCTTCTACGATCTGACTATCTTCGTAGGCCAGGTTCATGTGTGGGCCGCTAGGAGTGAGAATGGCAGGGTCCTCTGAGGCACGTTCCTGCCGCTGCAGAACAAAGTCACAAGTTTATTTATTACATTGTCACATAGACTCATTTTGTGTTACGGGCAATCTCTCACCTCATCAAACAACATTTCAATTTCAGTGAGGAGAGTCTTTGAACGAAACACTTTGGTGTCATTCTGCTTGAAGTTAATGCCTTGGTGGTCGAGTGACTTCAAATAATACTTCTCATTCTGTTCCCGCCAAATTTTGTTGAAGCTTCTTTGAGCTTCTCGCCACTCTTCCTCTTTGATCTTTAACCTGAACACAAGAATGAAAATGCTAAGTCTCAGTTGCATTTTAATATAAGTACATTAAATTGTAATAATTATTGAAAAGAATGCAGGTTATTAACCTTTTCAGCACTATGGGGACGCACACAGTTGGGTTCTTCTTAAGACCATCAATGATGTCGTTGGCTCGGTCCCCGTATATCCTCTGAATAGCTTTGCGGTGAATGACCTCTGAGGAGCCCCCCAACGAGTTGTCCAGCTTGAAGCGCGGCTGCTCCTCCGCAGGCATTCGAGAAAGCCTCTGTTGGACTGACTCAAGGGCTCGAATCGTGGCAAGGTTGGTCTCCAACACAACATCAAGCTAAGGGGATGCAATGACAACAAATCGAATAAAGACTGCAAATAATGTGAAAATGTGTGGCCATAGAAGTTGCGTCACAGCTGAGAAGATCACTACAAAATGACAGAAATCTTAAAATGGATACCACATCAAAAGCCTTCCATATAGATGATGGCGTCCACTTGTTTGGTTCCTGAACTTTTTAGTTGTTGGAGACCCCATGGAAGTGAGAAATTTATAGGACTCCCTCATAATCCTAACAGAACTTGTATGCCTCTAAATGCCATGGGAATGTATCTTTTAATGTTGCAACCGAAAAATTCATGGCCTGTTTACTAGAAAATAACATAACCAAATGAACTTGAATTTGAATAACTTGAAATATGTATCTCTCGTTGCTAGCTAGAAATGCTGTGTGCATGGAGGAATGTCATATTCATGTGATAAGGGGTCACAATCAATCGTTATGAGAGCTTTTAATTGGCCTAAAGTTACAGGCTACGGCTCACGGACTTCTGGAGTGTCCAGGGAGCCCAGTTTAAGAACTACCTGGTGTAGGGCTCTACTAATTAAACAGAAAGACATTATTCCTGGCTGTAGTGGATCAAACTTGTACATTCTTGCAATACAGCATCAAGACAAGTGTGATAGGCAAATTTGTCTTGTGTTTTGGAAGAAAGTCAAATGTGATCATGTGTACGATGGATTGAAAGCTCCTGAGAAAACAAATGATTAGAATGAGCGCTTTTGCAGAGTGAGAAAAAAGTACCTCTTACCTCAAAACGCTCATCTTCACATCTGTAAATGTGCTCTTCATACTGAGTCTTCTTGGAGCTTACAAAAGTCGAATCCTCAGACCACGATGGAAACGACACCCACGTGTCATTCAGAACCTGAATCAGGACATTCATTGACTTACTTTAACCTTTACTCTAAAAAGATCCAAATCCAAACGGAGCAGACAGGTAGTACTCGTAACTAACCTCTCGACATAGTGGCGTCCTTCCTGTGCATTTAGGCTGCTGGTAGCTCTTGGGGAGCGCTCTGTAGCTGGAGCCTAGCCTCTTACAGGACGCATAGTCAATCTCCATGGCAATGCCCTCTATTGTCCGCTCCTTGGGTAAACTCTCCGCATGGCTCGACTCACCATGGCTGGACTCTCGGTAGCCCAGGAAGTTTTTAAACCAGGTAAACAGTTCTGGGAATTTTCTGTCAATTAGGATGTAATTTATTGTTAATAGAAGGAATACAACTCCATATATTTAATATATCTAATTTAGGTGTATGGCATCATTCGATCCAAGTTAAGCGTGTTAAGCAGGACTGTCTTTAAAACTTCAATGAAATCAATCAGACGGGTAATGCGAACTCACCCAAGAAATGGGATGACTAACTGAACCAATTCAGCACGTGAAATCACCTCCTGGTTGAAGATGTGTAAACAACGCAGGAAGCTTTCATATGCCTCAGAGCTCCTGAGAGCTTTCTTGACCTGTTTTAGCAATGAGTAGCAAAAACACTTTTCACTTCATGCTCATATGAATGGAATACGTCATGAGAATACTATTTTGAATAATAATCACCTTCTCAAAGAACATGGTCTCCGTGCTGTTGCTGTGCTTTCCAACTTCACTTAAGCCATGGTCCTTACCAACTATTTTGGGTTTCTTCTGCAAAACAATAAACAAGTCAAAAATATTTGAAATTGGTATGTTATTTTCATGACGGTCACGTTGACAACACAGAGAACTGAGCTATGCCATCAGGTGCAACATGAAGACTACATTTACCTTGAGAAGGGGTGAAACTCCCACTGGTCCAGGTCTTTTGACAGCCAGCCCATTGTGGCTTAATTTCTGTTTATTGTTTGGTAATGGTCGTTTCACTGTCCCGCCATGATCATTGCGCACCGACTCTGCCCTGTCAGTCGCAGTTTTCCCAAGCAGCTGAGTAGAGGAAGGAACATAAACTTCTCGTTAAACAGATGTCACAAACGTTTTACAAGACATCTTGCTTGAGGAACAAAGAGAAAACAATTTTACATGCACGATGGAACACTTTACAAGCATACCCATTTGTCTCTGTTGTTCCCCAAAACTCCCGGGTCAAAACCAGCTACTGCTACTAGCTACAAATGTGTGCATTGCTGATAATAGGAGATAATAACAACAAACCAAAGAGCTGTTTGCGTCGGGCAGGAACTGTCCAAATTCTGACAGCAGGTCTTCCTGATTCTTGAAGAGTCGCGCCACTTGAGTGTAGACTTCCTGCTCAGTCAGAGCTGGAGTGTAATTGCCTCCTGCTTCTTTGGCATTACGCTGCTCTTTCTGCAGTAAATGGACAGGTATTTATTAACTTGACAAATTAACATGCAATCATATTCATACAAAGGTTTGAGTGTTTCTTGACCTGGTATGTATGCAGGATTTCCAGGAAGGCTTTGTAGATGTCTGGCTGACCCTGGAAGCGATTCTTGATCTTGTTCACGTAGTTTATCGCATGGTTGAATTCCACTGGCTGGTTGTTCTGCGGAGGTGGCCCACCAGACGGTGTGCTGCTCACTGGTGTGTGCGACTGAACTGAAGGTGAGCGCGGTGAGGCGTACGAAGGGATGGATGGGTTTGGCTGGCTGGTGGGCGTGTGGGCTGGAGACTGCATGGCCTTTTGGAACAAACACACATGCTGAAGAGACAACTACTCACATTTGGTATTAGAAAAAATATGAAATGCTCATATCAACCTAATAAGATATCAAACTGAACCAGCTTATACCTTGTTGACTTTATTTGCTGCAGGCTGGGTGGGGACAGGTGGAGTGACAGTAGCAGTGTGTGGGATGGCCTGTGGCACAGTCTGGTGGTGCTGATGTTGGTTTACAGGCTGGCTGGGTGTTCCACTTGCAGGGATGTTTTGGACAGATATACCATGAGGTGTGATGTAGTGAATCTGGCCTGGCGTAGTCACGTTGACCAAATCGTTAGTTTGAACCTCAATTTTATATCCAGGTGGCAAGAAAGTATTGAAGCCCATAATGAGGTCTGGGTGGCCCTTGAAGAGTTGGGACACACGACTGATAACACCTGGAGTGTCTATGCTGTAATGATCAGGAGGGGAAAAAAAGTTGTTTGTTTTTTCTCAACAGATGGCTAATTATTTTCTTTATTCTGGAACTTAAATATAAAAACATAAAGAAATAAAAATGCAGTTTTTAAATATATTGTATAGGTTACTAGAGCTTACCTCTGTGACTTGAATTCTTTCATAATATCCAGGAAATCATTATAAACTTGAGGTTGATTTCCAAACTGAAGCTTCACTTGATCGAGATACGACAAGGCATCTTCAACCTAAAATACACATTATTGACAACTCAGTGTATCATGTAGAACATAACCAAATGCATACATATTTACTATTTTACGATTCAGTCCTTTTCCAGTTGACTCTTCTTACCTTCAGTCGCTGAAACTGCTGCTGTCCTTGTGCTGAAGTCATGGACGCAGTTGGATGTACGTGACCTTGGACCACTGCAGGGGCCTGGGATTGGACTGCTATGCTGTGTGCATGGGCTCCAACATGTTGTGCAGAACTGTTCAGTCCGTGTCCACTTGTGCTCTGAGGCATTGTCGGCACCTTTTGAGAAAAACTGTTTAGTTCTCCTTTGTCAGTCAGCAAGAACTTGAGCTTGAAGACATTGGGTGGCACTGGCAGAATGTTTCTGGTTTGAATTTGTGTTGCTTAGGCCTTTTATCATGTCTGTCGTCTTTTCCTGGCCTAGTGTAGGTACTGACTTTGTCACATTGTCTAAAACATGTCTGTTGGGTTTATTTAAGATAAGTTCTTGTACACAGGTTTGCTTTCTTTGAAAATTCAGGGTGTCTATGTCTAAGTCTATGTCACTTTGCCGCAGTGGTCATCAGACCATTGTTACGTCACAATCAATCTTTTTACTTTATGCATAAAACGTGGTTTGCACTGATTTTATTGCTATTTACTGATACTGTAATGCCATTTACTGGAAATTAAGTGAATAGAATAATGTTTCGACGTATGCTGTGTAACCAAGGGCTCGCATATTGAAGATTTGTGATTTTTTTTTATAAAACATTAATCTATTGGATTTTTGTGTTACAAATTAGCTACAAAATCTTCAGATCAGTAGCCTTCATGAAATATAAATTGAGTGTTCATATTTTCAACATTCATTAAGATGTTAGGTAAGGTGACACAGCAATTTCGGGTTTTTATTGGAGTCTTGTTTATTATTGGGGAAAATAGTATATAACAGTCTAATATAATAGTCTAGAATTGTACTTCGCCCGGGATAAAGTGCTTGTTTTAAACCACAACCAACAGGAATGATTATAAATATTTCAAGTGTCTGCCAAAATAATTAAAAGTTCCCTTGACACAGTTTCTCTAACCAACAAAGACATTAATCAAAGAAATGATTGCTAATGTTCTCCACTGGTATGTGAATGAGTGACATCTTAACTTCTTGTGCAGCAACAGACCAACCACCGGCTTCCATATTAATGCTCATTAGAGTAAACGTCCCAGTGGTAAAAAGTCTGTGGACTGGATATACTTTGACCTAGACAATTGCTACATGGGCTTATAAAGCAACTAGTAGTGACCCTCAAATATGATTGTTTACATTAACGTTGTCCAAATGGTCCTAGTGGAAACTGATGTAGCACCATACCTGGTAACCCTGGGGAAGAGAAGAATACTGGATGCCAGATGATGGCTGCATATTGTCTGTGGCTGCCTCAATCACAGCAGTAGTTGGGGCTAGAGCCCTGTGCTGGAAGCTTTCTGCAATGCCCTGGACTGGGGTGCGATGCGGTTGCTGTTGCTGGGGCGCAAATATTGGTTCCTGGTCCTCCACATGCCTCTTCATTGTTTTAACATACTCAAAGGGGCTGCCAGAAAACAAAACAGATGAAAGCAGATGCTTAAGTCATATTTGTAAGAAACTAAACGTGCTTTGTGGAGACCACAGACATTTTTTTTGTATCTTATTGTTTTCTTGAAATGAACTGTCCCCATGCATTTAAAAGTATTTTCTTACATTTATGAAATATCTGATTTGGACTTTTAAGACAATTCAGAATCTTTCATTTATATTTGCAATCATTATATTATAATTATGAAAATATTTTAATCTCATCCTTGCTGATCCTGATATCAATGTTTGTGTAACTCTTGTGATTATAACGTGTTACTTTCATTAATAAACTAAATCCTTTAATCTAATTAATAACTAATTTAATTTGTGGCGTTTTATCATGTCCATAATATTTAAAAATAAATTATGTTCCTTATCGAATTGAATCAAATCAGAACAAAAATCACAATCAAATTGAACTGAATTCTTAATTTAAAAAATTAGACTCAATACCCAGCCCCAATATATACTGTATTACTTAACATCCTTCCAACCACCCAAAAATGAAATTCAGTGGTTGCCAATTCTACCCGGATTTTCGCTATTCACAGACCAGCATGGTCAAAAATATATTAATAAAAAAAAACGTTCCTTTTGTTTTCCTAGAATGTTTTGTGTGGTGCATAATGAAGCTACAAGAACATGAATCCGTGTAATATGTGTGTTTGTGTTACCACTATGTGTTTCATGTTTAACACATTTATGTTTGATTTATCTTGCGCTGTTATTATGTATTTTTTTTTACCTGAATAAAACCCGTGATTTTAGTTTGTGTGTAAAATAGTGACATCCAGGTCAATTCCTTGCACAACTTGCATTGCTCACCTAAGCATTGCTTGCAAAGATTAAGAGTTGCTTTGTTTTGAATGACAGGTCCATAGAATGGTTATTTTATAGATTTACGTGTAATACATCGGCCATTTGGGCAATGTTAGAAGGGCTATATAACGCCATCCGATTAAATTGGGCGGGCCCAATTTAAAATGGCTCATCTTCAAGATTAAACATTTTTTATTCAAGTAAAACAATGCTTAAGAAATTAAATACAATTATTTTTCATTTAGCCATCAGTTTTCTCTCGATCTACTTGTGGAGAAAATAATTAACACGTATGAGGGGGTTACTCGTTTTGGGGTACTGCCTTAACGCAACCAGGCTTTCGAAAAAGTATCATTTGTTGACGATCCCTGGGCAGGCCGACGTCACAAGCTTGGGTAGGGAGGGTGAGAATGAGAGGCGAGCACAGTGCCGCCTGCCTTCCACTGCCTTGTCGACTCGCAGCTCTGCACCAAATTCGGACAACACGCTCGAGGAGCGCGCGGTGTCGAGGAGCAGGGATCGTGTCAGATTCATATCCAGTAGCTCGTACCGTCGCCCAAAGGCGAAACCAATTCGCCGAAGAGCTCAATACGATGAAGGTGGCTGTCGAAAGATACAAAAAGCTCCGATTTGCTGCCGTGTCTCTCTGCGTATGTCTAGGCCGATCCTCTTCCCCTCCCCCTCCCAGCTAAACGCCGACTTTAACTCATCCGTTGTCGTCGAGCTGACCGCTTTCGCTTGTGTGATGGCTGACGTTGGCATTCGCTCCAAATGAAGTTATGTGGCGAGCAAACGAGCCTTCACCACTCGTAAGAGTTGGCGGTTTAGGTGCTATCACTCGACAGGGAGGACGGATGTCGGTGTTGTCTTATGGCAAGTTATCGCCTCCGTAAATGGGAAACTAAAACAGGGGAGCCGAATGTGTTGGCTAACTACGTTACCCTTGCGCTAGCTTCCACGTTACGACGAGCACACGTTAACTTTGGTCAAGAATGACCAGTTCAACGGTGTTGTCAAGTGAAAGGCTTCACACTTATACAACCGCTTGTCTCAATAAACTTTGCAGCGCACGCTGTGAACTAGACGGAAAATAAACGTAACACAAATCCACCTTTTGGTGTTAGCTTGGCAGCTAAATCATGCTCAGAACAGTCTTACCTCGTTAGCCTTACTCAAAGTAACTTACTGCCGCTTAAAAGCCGATGCCACTTTAACACAAAATTCACATTTTAAACAACCGGAAGACACCGATACATGAAAACACTGACATCAAATAATCACAGAGTACTCAAACCCTGCCTGTTTGACAAGGTTATGTAGCCGCTAATGTGCTACGTTAGCACAACAACCACCCCCACCAACGTAAGCTAACTAGCTACTTTAGCTTACCTCGCTGGGCTGCCTCCAGCAACAACGCTGCCACACCAGTGAGAACGATTCCCTCCAGCAAACCTCACCGGCGCATTTAGATGGCTGTGAAAAGTCGTGCGCTTTTGACAGCTTGTCCACGACAAGAGCCAAAAATGAAATTGTCCGCGCGGCTAACAACAGGGTATGTATGAAGCGGCGTTCGTTGAACATAAGGGGCGTGTCTGTCATGGAGGAAGTCTCCTCCCAGTCTTACTCTGATTGGTTAGTTGAAAAGATGAAAACAAACACACTCAAGCGACAGCCTGGTTAACTGGGAGGGTTGTGATACAACTCTCAACATTCAACTCACTGAATACATGTACTGTACTGTAATATAATGTGTACAATTAATAAATGCATTTAAAGATTAAGATTATTCTTTATTTTAACCTCTCTATTTAGTTTTTAACCACTATATGAAAGTAAAAGTTGCAGAAACTTAGTTTATTCCTGGGGGGAGATTAATGGTGCAGAGTACGACTCAGTTCTATAAACAAAGTTTACAACATAAGTTAGGGAACATATACAGGATGTATTTACATTAACCACACACACACACATTTTTGTGTATGAAACGTGTAATAGAAATAAAACTGCCTTGCCTATTTCATTTAGTACAATAGAATTAAAAAATATAGTGCATAATAGTCTTTGTGAGGTACGAGATATCTGAACTATCAGGGGAAAAACAGCGAGGCGGACAAAGGAGGTTCTCCACCTGCGGGGTCTGCAGGACCAATACCATAGCCTGCAGCTGGATGGCAGCTTTTGGAATGACCGTGAAGTTGATGGAATGGTACCAGCAGATTTGAGACCATGCCAGCCTCAATAAAGTGTGAAATAATTTCAGTTGCATCTTGTTGCTGACAGAGGAGGAGCTTCCTCAGTCGGTACATCCTCTTGTGGCACATCTTCATGCAGTATCACCTAGAGGAGACCTCGGGTGGTCATCAAAGATGGTCCTCAGGTATTTGTACTTTGTCACAGTCTCATCTGGTGACACATGGACCGGTGAAAAATGTCTGCTTTTATAGACAACAAATTGAACTTCAGTTTCAGAATAAATTTTATTTTGGGCACATTTAATGATTGCTTTGCACCAAATGGCAATTAAAACAATTCTATTATTTTATAGTCTACTGTTAAGAATTCAGGTTTTAAAATGAAAAATATTATCCAACAAGTACTGTATATGATAAGTTGTTGGATTTTTATTTTTGAAGTTGGTGAAAAAGCTTATTGCACTAAACAGATCAATAGACAGCAAAATAGATTTAGAATTAGAATCTTTATTGTCATTGCGTGAGTTTTTTTACTACACCATGTCGGGTAATAACACGAGTCTCAGGGTAAAACAATGAAATAAAATGTCTCAGAACAAAAGTTCAAAAGTAGTACTTGGCAAGTTACGCCAAGACTAAAACTGACTGAGTGGCGATTGTCATAATCAGTTCCACTACGACTACATCATTTATTATTTTGACAGAGACTTTAGTAATTTTTCAACAAAATGATCAAAAATCTTTAGTGACTAAAGGTGTGTTGAAGAAATATACAAATAATATTAAAGATCAATCCCGCTGCCATGAAAGAGACCTGTTCTGGAGCTGCAAGAGAACAGACAGGATGTTAGACAAAATGTCACATTCAAGAACACTTTCATCCATCTATCCATTGCAAATATGGAAATAAGGTGTGTCTTCAAGATTCATTTTACCACTTGAGGTGCTGGTGACTTCAACTGCAGCAGTTGTAGGAGCTCCTGTTTGTCCGCTTGCATCAGTGACAGCACTTGTAGACGGAGCCGGGTTGGTTACCACAAGGCTCACGGGTCCTGACCTGAGGGTGAAGTGCTTGCTCCGCATACCGACAGTCGCTCTATTTACCAAGCCCCGGTTGCACTGTGTCGTACACTTAAGCGAGGGAAGGAAGGTGATGCACAAATCCACCTCGCACTCGACATACATCTGTGTGACATGAGAAAGAAGGAATAGGTCAGGGGAGAGGTGAGAATTCAGGATTATTCATTATTATTATTATTATTATTATTATTATTATTATTATTATACAAAATTAAGCCACTGCCTTTTTTTGTGAAGCACACATTTCTAAATAAGCAACATAAGAATATGTTAACTGATGAAATTGCAGGATTAAACTAAATGTACACTTCATACCATTGTGTTTGACAAAATAGAATTGTTTTTATTGAATAGTCCCCCCCACAAAATAAACAATACCAGTCATCATGCTCCCAAATGAAAAACTTTTTAACTTTAGTAACAATTGCAGTTTGATCTGAAAAGTTATTACAATGAACTATATGTAGATGTTCAGATGCAATGGCAATTGCAAGTAGGCCTACAGTCTTATCAAAGGAATCCAAGCTCAAAATCATGACCACAGCATATTTATACAAACGTGCATGCTACTTCTTCTACTCAAAAGGTTTTATAAACGAGGTGGACTAAAAAGGAAATTTAGTGGCTCAACACTCGTCAAGAGAATACAGTACAGTGGCATTACTGGCACCTAGGGATAAGAGTTAAATTCCATGACCATGCTTATAACTTTAAAAACTCAAATATTTATATTGTATATTTTTATATTGTGTGTATATTCATTTATACTTTTTATTCTCTTTTAAATTAATGCTGCTCCTTTGCTGCTATTTCTCAATTGCCCCTAGGAGATGAATAAAGTTATATTGAATTGAATATCTCAAATCCCTTTCCCCCATTGAAATGAATGGAAATACCATTGATTGGTTCAAGCTTCCCACACAAAAAAAGGGGAAAAAAAGTTTTTTAATGTGTGCTGCTCATTCTCGTGTGTGCGCCTTGGCCACCTGGTGCAGTATTAAACAAATACACATTCAATTCCTTTTTGTTTTGAGCATGACAATCAATAGCTTGAAGCCTCTTTTTTTGAGGAATATTTACTAATAAAAAATGTTAAAAAAGCAGGTGCTTTTTGTTAAGTTAGTTCAGTCATATGCCAAATATGCCAACATACAGCGCTCATAACTCGTTTGCGTTCACAAGTCAAGGCAAAAAATAAATAATCAAATAAATAAATAAATTAAAAAAAACAGCAGATTTTGGAAAAGAGTGTAAGTTGGGTCACTAGTATCTAAAGGCACGACTGAACATGGTTAAAGGTGCCTTGTGCAGTTCAAAAAGGTAATTATAAAGCTTTTTCTATATCATGCATGCCCCACCAATGTTCAGATGAGTACAAATTGCCTTTTTTACTCAGACAGGGCCTATTAGCTTGCATCTTCCCTTCAGTGTGGAGTGTTCCAATCATCACAGTTTCTTGGGGGAGGGGAGGAGTGCAGTGGTGGAGGGTGACCTAATAAAGGTGATGTTAGCGTACAAGATGGTGATGGAAACTGGAAAAAATAATAACAAGAGGCAGCCCCAAACTTCAGCTCAGATGCCAAGAAAACTGAATAAAATAAAGAGTTCATTCGAGCGCACGTACTCGCATGCGCACCATGCACGAGCTTGACACAGAGGTTGCAGTTATGCTTTACGCCAGAGGGTGGCAGTTGCAAATAAAACAGTAAGTAACAAACTCCACAAGGCTCCTTTAAAAAGCAGAAAGGAAAAGTGCAATGGACAAATAAAAGTACATACCGTATTGTTCACTGTAAAAAGGTTGGACAAATCAAGGCGAAAGATTCTTGCATGGCTTGTTGCTCTGATCTCTAGTGTTGTGTTGGAAGCTTTGCATCTGGAAAGAGAAATTATGACAAATTGTGAGTTTAAAGGAAATGTTTCAGGTCGGCAGCCCAGAGATCACTGGCTGTGAAGTACTGTACGTGATTTGGAAATTAATAGTAAGTCACATGCTACTGACCCATTCTCCAGTATGGTGTCCCTTTCAGCAAAGTCATCCGTCTCAGACCGCACGCAGCGTTCGATACTAAGCTCAGCCCGTTCCAGAGTCGTGTTGGAAAGCAAATGGAGGTCCAGTGCTTTGATCCTGGTCCCCAGTTTCTCTAGGGAAGTGCGGATATGACTTGCTGATGCTGAATCTCGCCGTAGTCGTCCTGGCAAAAGACCAAGGGAGCTGAATTGTGGGCGGGATGTATATAATGCCAATGGTCCCTCTCCTGGCAAGTGAAATTCTATCTTAACATCAGCATTGTCAAAGGCTGTTGGGGGTACGGCGATGTTGAAATTTGGGCCTCTGGCTCGGACCGCAGGGATGCGGCAGGCCAGCGGGAGGATGAGGGAGGGTTGGCGGCTGATCATGGAGGAAAGACGCACACTTTTCAAGGTGTTAGTGTAGACCAGCTCTGTGCCAGCATGCTGGAAAACAGAAGAGAATGAGGATGTTTCTGGCTTGGAATAAATTGAGCGCCCTAGAATAAAAAGAAACAAAACAAACAAAGATGACTTCAGCCTTTTACCACAGCTTTGGTGCCACAGCCATCTAACGCAATGTGCGCCGTGATATGAGTGTCGTTCAAGATGACGGGACAAGCAGGACTGTTAAGCTGCAGCTCAGACAGGTTGATGTTGCTCAGTGAGACAACAGGAAGCGCCAGTGTCATCTCTGTCTTGTTACAAAACAGCTCTAGAGGCAGACAACACTACATTCTCAGGCTCAAATGGCAGCATTGCAACAATTCAACAAGAAAAAAAGAGGAACAAAGTTCTCCTAACCTGTTCCTTCAGGTAGTGTCCTCATTTCTCCTGCAATGAACAAGAGAGGCAGCTTTAAATATATTGCACTTTCATATACTAAAATGAACAATTATGAAACTTGGAATAGCACCCTTACTTTGGTACAGCCACACACACCGAGGCTCTGACTGCAAACTGGAAAGACAAAAAGTGCAGATGAGAGCTTTTAACAACCATGCAATTAAAACTGGCAAGCTTGTGACCAATTGCTTTGAAGTATCTTTGCGAGGGTGTTTGTGTATATTATCCATCCATCCATCTATCCTTCATCTGGGTCACTTACAAAGTTTACAGGCCTATCCCAGCTGTCTTCGGGCAGTAGGTGGGGTAAACCCTGAATTGGTTGCCTGGCAATCGCAGGGCACACACAGACGAACAATCATTCACACTCACAATCATACAGGGACAAATTAAGGTGTTCAATTAACCTACCGTGCATGTTTTTCCAGAATGTGGGAGTTTTATCCATGTCTATTTATAGACTTCTCTATAGATTATTATATAGAGTATTTGATTTCTAAAAGTGTATTGGTGTGGACACCACAACAGCATACTAGCAGTTCAGCACCTGAGGATTCACCTATTCGTAGATTTAGTTTCAATATTTAAAGAAAATATTAATATTTAACAATATATTATTTGATTAATATTATTTTTTAGGTGGGGAGCCAATCCTGTTTTTGATGGAAAAGGCCTAGTGGCAGTATATCACCACTTATTCAAGAATTTTATTGTAAAAAAACAAACAAACAAACTAAGACAGAAAGAAAGAAAAAAGAAACAACATTTCAATGAAATTGAATGAGCATCAATTATTCAGAGATTTTTTATTTTATTTTTTTAAACTGATTTGCAGGCCGGTCTTGTCAAGATCCCCAGTGAATAGTGGGGGTCCAAAGTACACTTTGTTAGTTGTTTTGCAATATTGTTCGACAAACATTAGTGTAGTTAGTACATATATTGCATATTGTGATCAAATTTATTTTTAACTTTAATATGTGCAGATAGTATAGGGCCTATAGTATCTGCACATGGCCTATACTAAACCATCTATTCTTCTGACCATGCACCCTATTGAATCGTCACTCATACACAAATGGCTGCATCCGTTCAGCTTACATACCTCACGGAATTGGCAACAAAGCAGATAGGAAGAACTGGGGCGAGAGTGTTTTCCCCACGGACCCAGGACATGGACAGTTGTGCCATGGCGCCAATTGAAGTGAAGCCATACTTGTTGAGCCCAGGTAAGCCGACGACTGCTATTTCTGAAACACTAAGCACAGTGAAGACCATTGTAATTGCATTGCTGCTCTCACAACACAATGTGTAAACAATAAGATATTTTGTATGCGTCATCAATGACACTAAAACGATAAAGTGCGTTGTCAACATGCCATTGTTATTACATTTTTTTTCTCATTCCACTGTGTCATTTTGTTCAGACCTGTAAAGTTGAGTGTGGCCTTTACAGTAATATTTGAGAACAGTGTCACCTTTAGGCATTGTTTTGACTGAAGAATTCTGACAATGGCTTTTGAAGAGCTGGCATGTAGACAATTTTAGATGGCTGACTTTGGGACTTTCCTGTATGTTTCTCTTTCATGGTTCACAAACGTCATTAAATGTCTCCACATTTGGAGCACAATGCATTGCATCACTATTTCTGAACCTTTGAGGCAAAGCATATGTCACCATTCAAAAATGTCACCAGTGGTCTAAACAGTACATTATACTTATTTACTGATGATTTCATCTTACAAATTTACTTGCTCACTGTTACAGTAAATCTGGGCCAGTTTAGTTGGAACACAAAGCAATTACTTTGTAGTGTAGATGGCAACAGTTGGATTTACAGGTTAATTGGTTTTGTGATCTAGTGGAAGACCATTTAATTGTGCCCGCCTGACGCTGAGCGATAGGCTGAGCGACGCAGAATAAATCAGCCTTCAATAATGATATTTGCACGAGTTAGGTACAATTGGATAATTGTCCTCATCACACCTGATGCACATTAATGTGCTGCTACACGGTAGATGGAAGTCACTGCATTATATGATATAATGTATATTATTTAATACAAACGGATATAAGTAAGGTAAAGTAACCTGGAAGAACATATTGAGTTGTACCCACTTCAAAAGTACAAGAGATTCTTCTAGGAAGATTTAGATTTTTTGTATTGTGTTAATAGGGATTTCCCTCCCTGCTTAAACTAACTAACTAACTAACTAACTAACTAACTAACTAACTAACATTATAGACCAGCACAGCCAGCAGCAGATTTTGTTTGCATCACCAGCAAGACACAACAAAAAACAGCCCGGATTCAAATAGCCAACTCCAACTCACTCTGCCTACTGAGCCACAGCTGGCCAACAAAACCCAACATGCTGCTGTGGCACTGCCGGTATCAGGTGATAGCTGGTAGGGCAACAGCAACGTGGCTCAGTTGGTAAATTGGACTCTCTGATGACTGCAGGGTTGGTTATTTGAGTCCCAGCTGTCTTCGTTGTGTTTGTATTGAAGGCACTGAAGACAGAAAATTGAATTCCAAATCGCTACTGCCACCTGTGGCCGAAAAATGGAACTGCACACATCCTTCTTCACGTTGTACACAATGCAGCACAAGAAGTCACATGCAGAGAGAGGGCGGGAAATTCGAACCCGAATTAAAACTATTCGGCAGAGGTTTGCAGGAATACCCATTGTGAACAGCTAATGTGTTAATCTGCTAACTAGAATATGTTTCAGTCATACATGGTCAAATAAAAGGCTATTGTAAAGATAATTTTGGGCAAATTGTTACAAAGATATTACACATAGATAGTGAATAAAATTAATAGTGTAAGGAATTCATGGATTAAGAAGTGTTCAACAAGACTTGTCTATTCAGTGGACGTTGCACTGTAGACCATTGCTGCAGAAATACAGTCAGCAGGAATAAAGATTGTAGAGAATTATTTTTTTTTAAATGCACCTCTCTTTTTGGGACATGAAGTCAGCCTCAAATTTCACTTCCTCGAATGGCAAGACATTAAATGTTGCTTGTTTTCTTGGGGTCTTTCCTGTTGCCACAGGCTCATCTATACAGCTGGATGATGACTGCTCCACTGGAAGTGAAGAGAAGCACACCTTACAGTACAGGACTACAAAAACGAAGCCAAGAGATGTGTCTTATTACTTGTCTTGGTATAAACAAAAAGACGAAATAGACCAAAATAGGACATAGTATTAAGATTTAACCCCGCAGTGAGGACAATCAGTTGCATTTTCAGACACACCAGTGAGGGACAGGTGCACCGGAACGGAGCCGAGGGGTTGGCTCTCACTGGCTTGGCTCACTTTGGGGGTAGGAATGTAGTCCTCTGCCATCAGGTAGATGGAATACTGCCCAATTGGTGCGTTTCCAGTAAACGTCAAAGCACATGTATCCTAGCAAATTGGAGACATTTTTTAATTGTAATTAATCGCATGACTTCACTAGTTAACTCGCGACTAATCACAAATTTCATATCTGTTCTAAATGTACAATAAAAAAAATCTAGGTTTTCATACTCTTGTTAACAAAAGTGGAAAAAAATGTTAAACTAATAGAAATAGTTCAAATGAATTTTTGACGATCATAGCCGTCAATGTCAGTGAATGGGTTAATATTGAAGTCACACTGACCTTGTCCAGCTCGATAAAAGAGTGTTGCGTACAGTTGAGACACTCCCCTTTTTCTTCCATAGCAAAACGGCATTGTACTCTATCTCCATCAAGGTCTTTCACAGACAGTTGGATGAAGTGAGGGCAGTTCTTACGTGCCCTGCACGCAAAAGTCAAAAAGTCATTGTAATCTCCACAAATATTTCAAGACAATTAGAAATGACTCATTTGAGCTGATCACGTTTAACAGGTACTTTTAGCGTTATTCCTGATGCATAGGTGTGTGTTAATATTACCTTATTGGAGGAGGCAGTGCAACATAAGCAGGGTAATTGAGCTTCCCAGAGCTTGCACGTACGTGTGGCCCTGCTTTCATTGATACATAAAAGGTGGTTCTGGAGCTAAAAAGAAAAGGCCATTAAATGCAAATAACTTATCGATAAGAAAATACAAGCTGACAGTCTTGTTCAGTCTATTAATTTTTACGCTACAAAGAAAAAGGCAGTGATGTATCAATTAATTGAGAAAAGTGAATGAGGTCTAATACTTCAAACTGATTGCGCTGTTGTAGTTACTGGGGACAACTTGCTCCCACTGGCGAACACACCAGCCTGAGCCGGGTTTCATGCCACTGAAGGGGGAGTAGGCTTTGTGAAGGGTGCAGTTGACCCCTTCCGTACACAGTCCAATTAATGGGGGGCACGGATTGGATGCGATTACGGTGAAATGAGCTCTCACCTGCAAAAAAATCAAAGAGAAAAAACAATGTAGCTTGAACACAATGTTTTCATATTCAAGTACTTGTTTAGCTGTAGTTTACAAAAATAAACTTGGACACAAGAAGTATATGAGGTGGCATAACCATTATCTTAAAGAGTAGAGGTGACAGATTAGAAAATAATTCATGTCTGAATACTACGGCCTACAAAAAAAAGAGGAGGAGACCAAATGTTACTCACCCATTGCCCTCCATCACTTTGTAGGGGCACAACATGGACTGTGAGCCCCAGGGAGGACGCCTCACAGGCTGGCCCTATCCAGAGTAGAATCAGGCTCTGCACCACGATTACCAATGTCAGTCTGTCAACCATCTCAGCTCATTATTCATCCAGCAACCTCTTTAGAAAACAGACAGAGCAGATTTTTTTTTAGGAGTCACAATTCATTACAGCATAATATAAGTGGCACTTTGCAATGTGTAGTAAATAAATGCTGCAAAAATCTAAAAGTAAGTCACATAAAAAAGGGGAATTTGATGGCTGCCAAGTGGTGTTAAAAATGCTACAAAATGTGACAATTCTCCTGAAAAATGAGTTGGTGTTCTGTCAGATCAGCATACCCGTATAGTGAATTCTATCTGTAGCCTCACCCTAAACTCAATCCAACACCCAACCCGTTCTTACTGCACATGACCTGTTCCCTACAGCGCATGCACAGAAGTGCAAGGTATGCCACTCTGACGGGTATACTGTTTTGTCGAGACACCGGTATGAGATTTCTGAAACTCAAGCACATATGAATGCCATCAATGTCCACCATATGCGGTTTCATAATGTTGGAAAAAAAAAAGGTCAAACAAGAGATATTTTACGAAAATATGTTTTTCACAAATAGATGGTCACTGTTGACTGAAACTAAGTAGCGTACTCAAAATGATACAAACAGACTGTCCATCTGTCAACTGGGTAACTCCTTATGCCTGAAATGGCAATAAATAAATAAATAATTCTACATTTTCTATACATCTTATCCTTTCCTCTCTAGGGTCACAGGTGAGCCAAAGCATATCCCATCTTACTATACGTAAGCCGTAGTGTATAACCTCAATTGAGGCGCTCGTCAATCTCAGGGCACATAAAGACACAAGCATTCACACTAGAACTGTGCGATACTTGAGATTTTGGTATTGATCGATACCGTGTAAATACCGGTGCCAGTATCGCCCATGTACTTTTAGGTTCATAAAACAATATGGTATTTTAAATCATTTGTCCTATTGAATAACATGTTTTTTTAAGTTAAACTTTCTTGTTGGGTCCTTAAATATGCCTAGTGTAATATCCTTAACTGAAACTTAGATTTAGACAGTTGTTTAAAGTTGCAATAATAATAATCCTCATATTCTTAGTCCCTGTCGCTCTTCTGCACTCAAAGAAACGTCAGCCACCGAAGTTAATTTATTCTAGACTCATCATACGATACTTCCATGTTGTGCTACACTACCTAAGCTCAATGAGTAGTTGGAAAAGCTCAATCAAAGCAAAATATGACTCTTGAGTTTAAAAATGTTCCGCCTACTGCTGTAATTGGCGGGCTGGCGCATGCGCATGCACTACAAAGGGATTGCGCGAGGGACCCGTAAGAACCCCAAATAAGTAAATACTCACTTTAGTATCGATTCTACCGACACTTGGCTTGATCTGATTGAGTCTTCTATCAAGCTAGCGTGCATGTTTTTGGATGTTGAAGGAAGCCGGTTTACCTAGAGAAACATGCTAAGTTGCTAACGCCCCGCAGTGGCTAAGGACCAAACGGATATTAGAACACAGGACTTCAGAACTGAGAGGCGCTAACCACTCAGAGAGGATGGATGGTTACTACTAAGGTATAAAGGTGACTTGAAGAGCATAAGTGTCTTGAAGTGAGCTCCAATTCACATATTAAACCCCTTCAGACCGATAGATGGTCCCAGTGGACATGACATATTCGCGTGTCTAAACCAATAAAACACATACCGGTAATTTGGATGATGCCAACACTGGTTCATGATTGGCTCTTAACTAACTAATCACAATCGCAAGTTGATTTGCATGATGTTCATGGTACAAATGTTGCATATATGCTTAGTACATTTACAACACGTAACAGCCATATTATCCTGGCGTCCACTATAACATGAGATAACCCCCCAAATACGTTTCCATGTTCTTATGAAGGAAAAGAGTCAAAATCAGCAAAAAAAGAAAAAAGAAAGAAAATACATTTTGCCCAGCAGAAAAAAAATACAGGTCTGAAGGGATTATTGGGTAATTAAGTTAACATATTTTATGAGTGAGTTGTCTTTGGGAGTAAGTCTTGGGAGTAAGATGAAGAGAAGAGGAAGTGACAAACTTAATTAGGCGACATATCTTGCAGACGTCTGACAAGTTGGTATTTACTATAATGGTCAATGTGTTGTTGTTCACAGTCAATTTCAACAGCCGTATATTTAAAACCTGTTAATAGAATTCAATAGGTGATGTAAAACTGATTTGGGTTAGTTAAAGGTCTGTGAGATTTACTTTATCATTACACAATGGACACTGATTTGAAATTAAACACATTTTGTTATATTATTACAACATAATGGTATAAGGTAACACAATATCAAAATATGTTACTGCTAAATTCTATTGGGAAAAAAACAGGAAAATAAACTACTTTACAGCATCCAGATTAAAACGCACATGTACTGTATCAGTGTCAACTTTTAAAGTTTTCTTGTTTCGTTTTGCTAAGAACACATCTTTATATTGCCAAACACCTCTCACTGCTGTATTTCATTTTCAGAGACAGGTCAGATGGTGAGGATAAATAACTATTGGATGTGTAATGTGGAAGAATGCACTTTTTACTGTAAAAATCACAACTTTTATTATTTAAAGGAATCTAGCAAGTCTCTATGAAATAGTTATGTTATATTTGCAATATTTTGATTTCTAAAACAACTATGCCACTCATTGAAAGCTCCATAACATCAGGAAATATTAACAGCAGGCCAAACAATCTAACAAGTTTAATAAATGGTTACTTCCTATAAGCTCCAACGTAACGAATAAAAATCTTACCTGGTTTCAGTGAAGAAGTAAAAACTCTTCCCTTATCTATAGGTCTTAACAAAAGGTGGAGTTAACGAAAAATTTGGGCCGATAGAGAATGAAGTTAAACTGGTAGGACCATAGGCCATGACTGGAGGAGGGCTTACAAAACTGATATGCTTTGTTTTCCCTCAACTGATGTTGATGCAGTGTTTGTCTAACGTAAGCCGTAAACTACACACGCACAAAAGTGATAGTGTCATCCCCTTAAAGCAAAAACACAGTGCTTACTTCAATTCAAAAGTGACAACCCCTGCTAATATTAAGCCATGCAAATAATATATTGCTTTATGTGATCGAGACAGAGTTATATATTTAAAAGAAAACTTAACATTGTGTTGCACATGCTTTTAAGACAGTTGATATAAAAATATTGGGTTAAAACAGTATTCAACTCTTGTGCACCTGTGGACGGGTATTTTAGCCCACTCCTCATGAGCAATCTGCTCTGGCTGTTTTTGGTTTAAAAGGTGTCTTCTACTGACAGCATGTATTACTGTAGTTCAGAAGCCATTCATGGGTGTTTTTAGCAGTGTTTTTGGCCATTATCCTATTGGGTCGGCCCATGACCCGCAGCTGAGATGAAGCTTTTAGACACTGGGTAGCACGATTTGCTTCAAAATATATAAAATGTCTTGAGATTTCAATGTACCCTGTACAGATTAGAGGCACACTGTGTTAGGTTTAGCAAAGCAGCTCCAGAACAAAGTCCAAGTTCATTTTTGATTAATTTATTGCCGTGACCACTGTGCCCGCCCCCATGAAACATGGAGGCTCTGTTTTGCCCTGTGGTTGCTGTACAGCATCTGGCACAAGCCGTTTTGGATCTGGTTGATACTGTGAAATAGCAACGAAATCTGGGGAAAATTGTACTACAGAGTGTCAAGAAGCTTGGTCTGTTGGTCATGGGTCCTCAAAAAGTCTTCAGTAGGGAGTTTTCAAAGCCAACTGAAGCAGATTGCTCATCATGAGGTGTGAGCCAAAGTATCCGTTGACAGGTGGACGACTCATTGACAGTTCAAGAAATATTTTTGTTGCAGTAATTGCCTCAAAATATTAAAGGTGGCAATTTTTGTCCAGGTTAGTTGTAATGCAATATAGTAATTCAGTTGGACCACACCAATGAAGCAATGCAGGATTTTCCAAAAATATTTATTGCGTTTGGCAATTACAATTTATTTCCGTGTCCTTTGCACGGGTTTCTCTTTCTTTAAAGGATACCAAAATTTTTATCCACGTGTACAGAATTTAATTAGAAGACAAAAAAGCAACAACTAAACTGCTTAGAATTTAGATTTATTATATATTTTTTTGCAAAAACAACGTAAAATTTGGGCGGCACACAATTTCTTTATTCCTGCTAGGCTGATTTCAATTTAAACACTGTTTTTCCTGGTTAAATGAGTTTGAGATCCTCTCTCGTATAGTCTCATAATGAAACCCTCTGGAATGATATATTCCCATCTGGTTAAATATCACAAAACGCATACAGAACAGTATCATTCAATGAACATTTGGTCACATTAGACTTCACTCCATCCAAAGAGCGGATGGGAGTTGGCCTTTCATAAAAGGGAGGTTTCTTGAATTTGGTCAGAGGAATGTTTTGTGATTCTTTCAAATGCCTCTCAAATGGATGCTAGCAAACAAGACAGAGTCCTGAATCATAACTTTACGTCAATGCAGCAGGATATTCCCCATGTCCCCCTACTGACCATTCTTAGCATGGAGCATTTTCTCCTGAAATGACATATTAAGAACACTTGTGAGAAAACCGTGCAATAACCAAAACATTCAAGTAAAGTCTTACTTTGATCATAGTTTCCAGCTTGATGGCATCAGCAGCAAACTTGCGGATGCCGTCAGACAGTTTTTCAACTGCCATGCGCTCCTCATTGTGTTGCCAGCGGAAGTCCTTCTCATCCAGGTGGACCTTTTGTAGATTGCAATCCTTCGCTATAGATACAAATTTAGGTCAGTGTGGAAATTCTGTAGATTGTCAAACACAAAATAGGCCAGAGTACTCTATTGGGGAGATGGTTTTCCTAAAACCAAAAATAATGCTAACCACTAAAAATGTCTTCAAAACCATACCTACATAAAAGCGTTTTTACTGTTTTAATGGTTAGGGTTATAGACAGGCACAGTAAATCGTAGAGGGATTTTTCTCAAACACGATAAAAGTGATAGTTGCTCTATAATATAGCTTTAGGAGTTTTTGTAGGTCAGCACATTACCTGTTCCCACAGCAAGCATTTGTTTGACAGTGCAGTGGTCCTGGCTGAGTTCTGCAAGCAGCCCAGGAGAGATAGTGAGCAGGTCGCATCCGGCCAGGGCTTTGATTTGTCCCGTGTTTCGGAAAGAAGCACCCATCACCACAGTACTGTAACCAAACTTCTTGTAGTAGTTGTATATCTTGGTCACACTCTGAACACCTGGTTTTAAAAAAATGCAGCAGGGGAATGAGGAAGTTACGGAAAAGGGAAACACTACAAATGACATTGTCAGTCTACCATGTCACAATCAGAAAATTCCTTCAGAAAAGCAACCAGACCAGACTAGCAGCTGTAAGTCACAAGCAAGAGCTGTAGTTTCAAAAGCAGCAACCTCTAAATGCACATAGATAAGAGCATAATCTTTTTTTCTACCCTAAAATTAAAGTTATACTGTACTGTAAGAGAGTGTGATATTGAGGTAATTTTTCTGCCACTAGATGGCATAACTGCATTTGTAAGATGGCGACAGCTCAGTGCATTTTTTTTTTTCATATCAAGAATGATCTCATCTTTAACATGAACTTGTGAAATTCTGCACATTTTCAAAATTGTAAAATACAACTTGACCCCAGGCTAAACACAAATCTATGCATTAACATTAAATTTATTACTGCTAAATTTTGTCGTGGTCGTGCCTGCTGCGTTGCGACTGAAATGCCCCAGTACAGGTTTTCCAAGTAAGGGGGTGGTCATTAATCACGAGTAAAAAATTTTTTTTGTGTCGTTAAAGGAACTTTAGATTAACTAAAAATGAACGCACTAATTTTGACACCACAAGCATTTTTATTTTGTTTGATTTGATTAATATCCAAATGAATTAAAAAAAAAATAATACCAATCGACTGACAGCACACTGTTTACGTTATCTGTCACATTTGGAGCTCACAGGAAGCTACACGTGTGCATAATGCTCACTGGCTTTAATACTCTTGCTCTAGTCTGCTGGTTCCATAACACACAACTTCTCAGTCCAAAAAGTTTGACACAAAATCAATATAAAACAGATGACAAGAAAGCTAAGATTAGAGGTGTCAATTGAGAGCAAAGATCAAAACTGGTCAAATACAACATCCTGCGATGCAATAAGAGAAAAACATAGTTTATTCATTCTTTCATGAAATAAAATAAGGGGCGGAAAAAAACAACAACTCAGTACCTGGGTCTTCATGGGGCTCGTAGGTTTTTTGGTCTGTGTTTTCCTTGTACCAGTCGAGGATGCGCCCAACAAAGGGTGAGATGAGCGTTACTTTTGCTTCTGCACAGGCTACTGCTTGTGCAAAAGAGAAAAGCAGGGTCATGTTGCAGTGAATGCCATGCTGGCTTTCAAGCTCCCTGAAAAAGACCACATTAGATCACATTTTAGTCACACAAAATGTGGAAATCATAAACACTAAGACTGAATCAATTGGCATTAGTCCGTCACCATTCATCATGGTGTTCTACTGGACCACTCTTATTCAAATCCAAAAATCCAGTAGTTTTGGCTCATCCAGCTTAAAGTCCAAAAATAAAATAGAAGCTGATCTCCCATCACACTCACTTGCCAGCTTGGATTCCCTCCCATGTAGATGACAGCTTGATGAGTACCCGCTCCTTGCTGATTCCAGCTTCCTTGTACAGTGCAATGAGCCTCAAGGCCTTGGCCACCATTTCTTCTTTGTCGAAAGACAGTCTGTAAAGTACAAATACATTTACAGTATAATAATTATAACCGGAAGTATTTGGGGGTTAATATGCATCCATTGATAAGTGACTTTAATTTCAAAGCAAAACCATATGTAAGAGTTTGTAAAATATGTTATGTAGTGTTCAGAAGCTACCAAAAGCTAGCTAATGAATATGCACGAATAAGCTCAAAGTAGTCTTTCATACAAAAATTACAGTGTGTTTTACAAATGTTTATCATCATAATAGGTAGCTTTCGTCAATATGTACCTGGCATCCACCTCAGTTGAGACTCTGCCTGGGACCTTCTTGAGGATCTCGAGCCCAAAGCTCACAAACAGCTTGTCCATGGTGTTGGCGATCTGCTCGTCCTCAGTTCTGACCAGCAAGGAAAGATACACCGGTCAATCACTTTGGACATTTAAATGTCAAGTTTGGTTTTGAACCTGCAATCCTAAACATGTGGTATAGATATGCAGATTAATTAAAGCTAAATTTGAGCTCAAGCTCTTACCCGCCCTTGGCGATGCCATATTTGATGGCCTGATCTAACAGGTTCTGGTATGCTGGCATTTTGGCAGCAGCTAGGATCAGAGAGGGGTTGGTGGTGGCATCCTGAGGCTTGTACTCATCAATGGCTGCAAGACAATGAAATGGAACAGCATTAGGAGAACAAAGAAAAGAACCAACATATTAACCAGCACATTTTGGTTATGTCAAATAGAAAAATAATGATTCTGAAAAGAAACTTTTCTGAGAAAGGCACTCAACAGTAATTTAAAACCCTGAAGAATGGACACAAATGAGTGCTTCCGTCAAACAAGTTCACGTACAAATCGGTGTCATTCTGGGGATAAATTTGTCACAACACTAAAACCTGCTCAGTCAGGTGAGGCATGTTGACAGACTTCGATACGAGCAGTACAATCTTGCATCACATAGTTTAGTATTTAAATGCTTGATTCATGCATCTGTGACATCAGAGGAACACATGCACTCTATTATCCTGTTTTAATATCCAAAGATAATTTCAGTTTTTACTCCGTTTTAATTTGCACGTGTTGAAAAAGGACAAAAAAAAGGAACAATCACAAAAATCAAATCTGTATTTGGAAACAATGAAATGAAACTATCATATTTTAGTTCACTTGACGTGCTAAACTACTAAATACATAGATCAAATGGAAGATCATTTGAAGAACTACATGAGATTTATATCAAACAAACAGCCAGTAACAGACTCAGAACAATGAAATGAACAAAACAGCGTTTTTAAATGCTGGGTTGGCCGTTCTCAATAGACATACGAGTGACGAGCCTTTTCAATCAGTGTGCTGTGTGTCAACTTTACATTGTGGCAGCCTGAGCAGCACCAGACAAAGCTGCCAACTCACCAGAGAACAAAACTATGCCTGTTCTCGGGCAAGTGTTCTACTGTGTTTAGCACCAGCAATCAGGAAGTACCCACAGAATATTTCAACCGGCACAACATTGTGTGGCCCATTAGTCACTCATTTTGTAAGTGGAGATGTGAACTTAATATAAATGTAATCCAGGATTGTGTAATTGATTAATATACAATTCTCCCTACAATAAAAATCTTGGCCTGTTCAAATTTTCAGTTTCAATTTTCAAACCTTTTCTGAGTCGCAGTCATACAAAATGATATAGTCTTATGATGCAGATTTGTAGGAGCTGTGTCAGTGTGTAATGAATGCTATTCTGTTATTCATCAGACAAACTAAAGAGGCCAAGCCAAAATGAAGCTAAACACGCACACACGCAAAGCTGGAAGTCTGAATGAAATTCAAATCACCAAGTTGAAATAATTTTAGTGATGAGAAATATGAATGAACACTAATTGTGGATAAGTAGGTATACACGAGTCTGTGGTTGCAATGGCTATGGCGGAGGACATTTTTCTCAAATAGTAGTACAAGTTAAAGTAACACTGAAATTAGTTTAAAGGGTTATTTTTAAGTAAAACCATTTCATACAATCACTTTCAAAATCAAACAGCGGTTGCGTACTTTGAGAATTGCAACATTTCCTAATGGGCCTGCCTTACACCACAAACACAAGTTAAGAAAGTAGCATGGGTTGCTACATAATTAGTCAAAGTAATGAAACTGATTCTAGGAAGAAACCCCCCAGAAATTGCAATATTGTTGATTTATTGTCTTTCATCAGTAAACTTTCAGATATTAGTGTGGAAAAACCGGTTTCCCAAGATGAAAATGTTGGTAATTCCGGTTGTTTATAATTATTAAAAAAAAAAAATGTAGATGACACTTATTACAAAATTCATAACTATAATAAACTAACTCCTGACGGTGGTGTCCAGCTAACTGCCGCAACTTTAATCAAAATTGCTATTCCTATGTGACAAAGTTTCCCAATGTCTAAGGTTTGTGCTGGGGCCTGCGAGTTACCCACTTGACCTTGTGATTCGCAGCCACTGAGCTGTACATTAATGTGCCGCGAGCAATCCCGTACGCCACAGGCAATGCTCGAATATCACTTGGTCTGGAAGAAAACTACTTTATTTACCACAAATGAGTCAAATGACGTCTGTGTTTATCAATCTATACCACCAAAATACAGTGACAGGCAGAACAATGAAATGCTCTTCCACTAAATGGCAAAAAACAACCTACCTGTTGCCGCTCAAACAACAGAATATAATTAAACAGGCCTAGGTTTCACTCTAAATAAGAACATTTATGAGCAAATTGCGATTAGATCATTATTTTAGTATAACTACTTTTAGTGACATATGACATTTAGTTTGGCGGTTTGCCGTGAGATGTTTTTAATGTAAACAATGGGTCTCAATAAATGCTGGGAATGATTAATTATTTGTGCATTTTAAACCAAATTTAGTAGTTCATTTAAAACAACTCTTGTGCAGTACAGTCTGGCCCTGGCTTTCATTAACCATGCCAGAATATTAAACCTAATGCAGCCAATGTTATCCATATGTGATTCCAATGTTATTGAGACAAACAAACCCTGGTTTTGTTTTCCCAAATGAAGGCTTGTAGGCAAACTGTCATGTCATCCTGACTGTGCAGTGTGCAAGCCTCTCCGCGTTTGCATCACAGGCTAACTGAATAACTCCACTTATTTCCTCATCAAGGACCACTGGTGGAAACTGTAAACCATGCACAGGGAAGGAAAGCAAACCAGGAAGTAAATACACTTTTGTGTGCTAAAACTTTGCCGCTTTTTCAATTCAAACAAATGCCGTTATCTGAAATAATACACAATGTCAGAAAGTAAAAAAATACTTTTTACCAAGTTGCAGGAAAACTTCTTTTTTTTTTTTTTTACTCCAGAGCGAAGTGTGCAACTAGTACGCAGGTAACCTAGCAGGTTTAGCGGGTTAATCGGATTACTACTACTTGAACAGTCAGTCGATAAGGATAGTAAAGAAACTTCCACAAATATTAGAGTTGTCTGGTTTAAGTTCACGGGCCTTGCTCACGCGATGCTAGCATGCGTTGCTGTCTGGCTCGGATTAATTATTAACACAGCGGTAGTTCACATTAATGATGAAGCCTTCTTGCACGCTAACGGGCTAGCATTAGCCACTGGTGGAAGCGGGCGTTTTACCGTTAAAGTCCCCCGTGTCGGCCACCACCACGGTGTACTTCTTCAACTGGTTGAGCGCCGACTCCATTTTTCGCCGTTTGTCTGGAGACACACTGAGCATGATGAGCTGCGACTGCGAGCTTTTTATACACACACAACACGTGAGCGCAAGCGGAATGCGAGAACTACGGGAGCGCGCACGCCGCGCAGCACGTCCAGGAAACAGTCGTGGGGTGCGCGCGCGCCGGAACAGGACAGAACCTCAACAAACTCGCGTTCGTATTTCGGAGACGATTCTTGGTTGGAAAAAAAAAAATTGAGGGTGCTGAGCTTCAGGTCAGGCCAAAAAATTTAATTTACTTTTGTACTTCTGAACGCATTTTCATCTTTTTATTCTCACATTTATGAAAGAGAAGCAAAAGAGGAATGTATTGGATTTATAAGACAGACATATTGTAACCCTACTAAGCCAACTCATTTTGATACTGAAGCAGTTTTACATAAGCCTACACAAGAACAGTTATATTTTTCTGGAATAGACCCTTTCCATCATCTGAATTGGATTCTTTATATTTTTTTTTAGACTGAAATGCACAACACGCAAACTGGAACACCCATATGTGGTTAAAGGATGATATAGTCGCTATCTTGAGTTGCTTTATTTCCAGAGTGGTAACAGAATGTAGTCTACATTTATTCAATTCAAGAGCTGCTATCGGCCACAATTTCATTTACATGTTCTTTTGTTTCTTTGCTCTTATCTTCAAACACAAAACACTTATCAAAGCAAATAAATAGCTGTATTTAGGAATTGCACAGCTTCGCCAATGGTGCCAAACCCTGGGAGCCCCCCACCCCCCCCCCCACATGCTAGCCAATACCTTACATAAACAGTGACCTATGATAAAATACAGCAATAATAACCCTAGTGGAGGGCTGTCTGGTTGACTGGCGACCAGTACAGTGAAGTCACCCCAAATCAGCTGGAAAAATGCTCCTGCTCCCCGTGTCCCATTATGAATAAACAAATGCTTTGATGTGATGATTATACAAAATACAAATTATACAAATATATTCACCCATCCATCGAAAACTACAATTAGGGATTGGCTGGATTGTTTTTTGATTTACTAATTGGTGACCTGGTTCCAATTTGTTAGGCCAGGAATTAGTTGGTTGCGGAGACTGCAGCCACCCGCTGGCATACATTTCGACATTTAAATGATTCTGTAAATTACAGAGCAGGTTTGGCTTAGTCGCACACTTTATATCTAGATGAAAGAGCGTATTCATCAAATGTGCCAATTACATGCTAATTAATTTCTCCATTTCTTTGAGTCTGTAATTTCTGCTGGAGCTGGACAATCTCATTACTGTTGCTGCTTTTCTACAAGCTCCAAATATATTTCCTGGTCAAGGCAAGTGTGAAAAAAAAGGTGTTGTCATAGTTTGCTGTTCTCTCCTGGGAGCTTTTAATCTTCCTATGGGTTGTGGCTATTTGAATATTATATAAAGTCCAGGAAGACAAATTACTTGGTTTGAGTACCTTTACATTGGATAATTCCTTCCATCCATACATGTTTATGTAATTTTGTTTGCGTGATTGTATCAGCAGCTGTGCTGAGACCTACAGTATGTTAGCAATTTATTCTTTCCTATCATCATTTCAATCAAATTTGAATAATTCAGTTTAAAAAAGCAGTTTAAAAAAGCTTATGGAAATCTTTTCCTTCCATCATGTTTCTGCATTTAAAAGGAAACATTTCACCCTGCATGATTGACATTGGCGTGCAGAGATTTTGGGGTTAGAGGGGCAAGGGTTTGAGCACCACTAGGGGTCTACCTGTGCACACCAGTGATGCTTGAGTTGTACAATATTGCAGTGACTTCAGTTCATGGCTTAATGTGCATATTAACAACAATGTCTCCTTTAGGACGTATAGTATAGAGAGCTTCACTTTGCTGACTTCTTCTGTTCGATATCTAACTTCCTTTCACATCACAGTCCAAAAACATGTCAACTGAAGACTGAAACTTGCTTTTCAATGTGAATGAAATAGTGAATGGTTGTCTGTTTATGTTTCAGTCCTGTCACTGATCCGCCGTCAGTCACTGGTGATGACGGTTCAGTACTGTATTTCACCATCAACAGGATAAGTGGTGTAGAACATGGATATGAGTGAAAGTAATTATTTTTACACCACATTACACTATGCTAGAGTCAAGTTGTCCATTGGCCTTTCAGACATGAGGAATGTTTTTTACTTGTTGCACATTGGGGAAATGCAGCTCATAAAACAATTGCTAAAATGATACAGTACTACAATTTCCAGTAGTCGGGTCCTTAGAACAATGAATAAGCAAGCTGCGAGACAAATATTGTGCAAACACACTCACATGGAATCAGGTTAGTTACAAAATAACAAAAATATATATGTGAAATTATTGCAATTTTTAGATATGACCAAAAAAAAAAAACCTTTTGTGAGCCTGAAACTCTGACCACAAAAATGTAATCTGAAAATCTGCGGTCCGAGTGGATGTTTGTGCCAGATGTAATGATTACCCCTAGGCCTTCCTGGTGCCAATATATTGTGTTTGTGAGATTGAGGTGACCTCAAAATAACCCCAAACTGCGATTCGAAAATATGATACCTTTGTCCACACTCCACAGTTGTAACTGGTTTTGAGGCATAAAAAATTAACAACCAAATCCCTTAACAAAACAAAAAAATACCACCCACACATGATTGTAGACCACTGTTGCGTCTCCAAATCCCCAAATTTTAAATGTATGACATACTGGTAATACTGTACATCGAACACAATGTCCCGATCTGAATGTACATTTTTTTAATAGGTTTTAGGTGAACTAATGAATACACACACGCACACACGCACATACACATTCTCACCCACATACAAAAAAACAAAAAAAGAGAGCAATGATGATGACATGTCAAATCGGTAAAATTGCCGAATGAACAATAATGAGCTCTCCATAAAAAAAAAAATAATAAAATAAATAAAAATAAATAAAATGAATGTAAAATCAAAGGGTTACTGTAATGTATGGTATGTTATGGCTTTGGCATTCCTGTGTGGAGTTTGCAGATGCACATCACCGTCTGTAAACTATATTACGATTTTTAAATTTTTTAGGATAGCAGTTTTCATAAGCAGTTTTCCTGAAAACAAATAACGTTTATTAGACACATTTTGCATCAGAAACCAAAATTGGTTCACAGTCCGTCCATCCGTCCGTCTTCTTCCGCTTATCCGGGGTCGGGTCGCGGGGGCAGCAGCTTTAGCAGGGAAGCCCAGACTTCCCTCTCCCCAGTCACTTCAGCCAGCTCATCCGAATGCTGGTTCACAGTCATACACGGTATACACTGTGCTACAAAGTATTGGCCATATGCTGTTATGGTGGATATATATTTTTTTAAATCAGTCGCTGCAGGTGTATCTGAAGAATGATCCTCGACATTTGCAAATCAGTAAGTGCGTTTCTGAAAACTATTTGTAGCAAAATACCATGGATTACCTTCAAAAGCCAGTCTAAAAACCCTTAGTTCATCTCTCAAAAGTGCCAAAAAACATGTCAATATCATCAGAATGACAAGTCCTTGTGTCATTGTGCACTGATAAGTCAGTCAAATTGCTTAGTCATGTTGTCACTATGACAGTATAACCTGGAGGGATATACTTGAGTAAACGGCGGATTAAGTTTTGATGACAATCATGACACATTGTGACAACTTGTTGCAACAACTCGTTCCAACCATTTTTGCATGTAAAGGCTTATGTGACGAACTAATGCCTGAATGTTGTGGTGGCTATTGACTCAGTCAGTTTGCATGTCAGTAGCACCTTGTCTTTAATAACACATTAGCATGGTAAAAGTGTGCTTCCATCATTGCAATTAAAAAAAGACAGTGGTACTGTCTGTCCATCTGAAATGTCAGCTATCTCTGACCTAACAATATAAGCAGGGACCAATGACCAATTTGTTACATATTCTTGTTTAAGCAATACAAGCAATAATGTCACTTAACGTATATATATTTTTATGCTTGGTGTGCACAACTGGTCATCCACTGTACTACTTGAACTTGGTTTATCCTGGGATGTGGTGTAATTGAGGAGAATTTTGAGAGAAAGTGTCTTTCACCTGGAAAAATAAATCACGTCACCTTAGAAAATGTGATGCATGGTGCATTTCGCTAGTATTAGATTAGAATATAGCCTACAGATTAGAAAATGTCTTATTACATTGTTTATCACAGCTAACGCTAACGCTAACGGGACGTGTGTGTGTGTGTGTGTGTGTGTGTGTGTGTGTGTGTGTGTGTGTGTGTGTGTGTGTGACGATCATATCAAGCAGAGCCCAGATTTTACAGGCATTTTCAGCAGATCCCTAAAACGTTGACTGTGCAAACAGATTGCTGTTCCCAAAATAATGTTCCCAAAATGTATACACACACGCCCCACACACATAACCCCCCACCCCCCACAAGTCCCCCCTTTCATTCCACAATTTTAGTTTTAGTTTCATATTATAAACCGTCACAGTAGCTTCACAAAGGGCGGCATTTATAGCGCTTTAAAGTGCTACTATTTCAACTGCCACTAGATGTCAGCATTTGTTTTTCCAGGTCGAATGTCAGTCACATGTGCCCCCATGTGGCAGGAGGGAGAGAGAGGCTCTTTGGAGAGGAAAAAGCTTGGGAAGTTTTGCCACACTGCAGGAAAGAGCAGCCGCTATAGAGAGAGTGAGCCAGAAATAAGGGTAAGTTGTTTTCCTATTTATCACTTTTCTAACTAAGTAATATTTATTGGAAACACACATTCTTCTAATTCAGACTGCACTGTTGATTTAATTTCTCTTTTGGTAAAGTTTTACAATTTGTGGATGCTCTGATGTCAGAGAACTTGTTTAAGTGATTTAACTTTGATGCACTGCTGGGTGTATGTTGTTTACTTATGAGTATCTGTAATCGTTTCAATGTTTATCTTCAGATGAATTTCTTGAATGAATGTTGCTCTTGCTTTACCTAAGGCGCAAATACATAAATTATGCTTAATTTTAATGTTTACAGCTACTATGTGTTTTTAAAGTAAGTATACCAAGTATGTGCTTTCACTGCTCAGTTACTTTCTACATTTTCAAATGTACTTTAGTAAACATGTTATGATGGTGGATATTGTGAACTCTGATAGGCCAAAGCATGTCTCCTTAAACCACGATGTAAGCCAGAAATAAACTTGTGGATAAGAACAACATTTGAAAATACCGACCATTCCAGGGAATATTCCCTCCCTCTATTTTTGCTTTTTGAAGGGCTTACAGGAACTTGGTTTGCCCCATGACTTAAAAGCTATTTTTTCAGTATATTTCACCACCTTACTATGTGTCCTCCTTGTGTTGTCTGGTTTGTGGCAGTACTATATGTTCCCAAAGTAATGTGTTTACTTTTATATATTGCTTATTTTCATCACTGACTAATAGGCCTACACTAAAGGCAATAGGCCATATTTAAATGTAAGTTTTAAGAACAGGAGCTTTACTTTATTAAACCAAAGGTTAGATTTGGATTTTCGATCATTTCTGTTTTTATGTATTTCTAATAATTAATATGAAGATCAAATTCAGATCGAATGAATTGCTTGTCCTCCTGGTCACGTCATCACTTGTTGAACTCAGTCATTTGTTTTTTAAAACTAATGAAACAAAATTAATATTTCAGCCCACCAGGTGCCCAATGCCAAATTTATACACAAAAGCTCTCTAGATGTTAAAGGCCAACAATTTTGTAAATTAATTACTACTCTGCATTGAATGTAAAATACCTTGTATGTGCACAGAAAGAAAAACAGCACCATCAGCTGAATCTGGTGGGGCAAAGCTTCGCTGGCATAGCATTAGTCAAATAAGAACCAACAATACTTGTGGAAGTAAAAACACACACACATGGGAAACATGTAAGCTCCCCAACCTCAGAACCGTGAGTTGAATGTACAAATAGCTTGTACAAAACCAACATTATTAGGTTCTCTGTAGTGCTGTACATCCATCATTAACCCATAATAAAATGTGTGTGTATGGTGACAAGTTCACTGCATGATCAAATTGATAATTGAATGGATAACTGTTATTTGATGGTTGATGATGAAGTGCTGCCTCCATGACTGAAAATGTAATCAATGTTTTTACTTTGTTTATGTGGGCTCAGGTGCACTTCGCACCTGCTTATTTCTTCAAAAGTAAAAAATCTCATTTAGCCCTCAAAACAGCTCTGACTCTGATCGTCATGGTAATACAAAGCTGTTCTCGAGAGGGCGGGTTGACCCGTAGCTTATTTGCATAAGCCCCTACAACTGGTTGATTTCAAAAGCGCTGTTAAATGGTGATGATAAGTATGCTACAATTGTAGATTCTTGGTGTATTTTGACCAAACCATGAGAGAGGCACCAGGGAACTGATTAAAGGGGACGGCAATCTTAAACATTTCTTGACGATAATATGTGATATGTGACTGCACTAGTCTAAACATGACAATCTGATTAATATTACATTTGCGGAATATGAGTTAAGCAGCAAAATTCAGCCGTTTTTATCCATCTCGGCGGGCGGCCATTTTGCCACTTGCTGTCGACTGAAGATGACATCACAGCTGGCTACGACCAATCACAGCTCACCTGTTTTCTGAAGCTGAACTGTGATTGGTTGTTACCTGAGACCTGCGCAACAGTGACGTCATTTTTACTTGACAGCAAGTGGCAAAATGGCTGCCTCCTGATATACTGTTGTGGGGCTGCATATTATTATACATATTATTGTCGATAATAATTTTTTTGGGGTTGGCTTCCTCTTTAAAATGTGAAAAAAAACAGATGTCTCCTTTAGAGACTGAATGATGTTGTGATCGTTTGTACGTGTAGCTCAATATACTTGATAAGGGAAGTCAACCCAAAACTCTTCTTTACAATAAAATGGTCTATGCGCCTTCACTACTCTGAATACGTCATGCTGATGTATATTGTGTTTGTGGAATATGAATTAAACAGCAAAATTCAGCCGTTTTTATCCATCTCGGCGGGCGGCCATTTTGCCACTTGCTGTCGACTGAAGATGACATCACAGCTGGCTACGACCAATATCCACCTGTTTTTAATCCATCTCAGAGGGCGGCCATTTTGCCACTTGCTGTCAACTGAAAATGACATCATAGTCTCTCAAGGCTCAGCTAACTAACAATCACGGCTCACCTATTATCTGAGTTTGGTCATGTGTCTTTTGCAAGCTGAGCCAATAATTTGTTTATGTTTTGGACATACGGCAGACCATTTAGCTGTCAGCTCGAACCAAAGAGAGAGAAAACTATTTTATTTCTCATGAGAACTCCTCATGTTATGCTCTTTATGTAACCAAATTACATGATAAATCTCTTGCTCTGTGATAGTCCAGCATGACTCTTTCCAGGATGTGCATGGAGATAGTTAAGAAAAAGGAGGCTCCTTCCTTTTCCTGTGTCCTTCTGTAGTTTATCAACTCCAGTGTGTCTGAAGTGCTGAAATGACGGCTCATGACATTTGGCAATATTATATTCGCCAAGACTGGCGCTACTCTCAGCAATACATTCTTTACATGTGTTTTCAGTGGATAACATTCCATAAGGCCTCATGGTATTCACAAGGACACGGTGGAAAATTTTGTTCACTAAAGAAGTGTGGAGTGTTTTCTTTAATAGTCACAGCCAGTTGGTATGCTTGTCTAAGTGCACTTCTGTGGCTCACTTGTGGGCTTCTCTGGGTGTGGCACCACTCTGCAAATGTGCCCTGAACAGTGGTTCTACTGTAGATGACTAAAAAAACAGGGCTGTAGTATACTGCCGCCTAAAGGTCCATTTGTGTTGTGCGTGCACCGGTGGGCTGATTGACCCTAATTTTAACTTTACACATTTCACTGAAGCTTTTCTTTTTTTTTTTTTTTAATACAGTGGAACCTCGGAGTTTGAACGTCCCGAAACTCGTACAATTCGGACTTCAACCAAAAAATCTGAGTAAAAAATAAAAAATTGAACTCATTTTCGGAGTTTGAATACCCAAGCAAAGCAAGCTAAGCCGAACATACCTTGAAAACAGGTAGCCAAGTGAAGCCGAGCGAAGCTAAGCAACGCTCAATGCTCTCGTTGCGGTAGCTGAGACGATGCACTGCTCATTTCCAATCAGATCGTGAATGCCTCCAGGGGTGCTCCATACTTGCGAGTGCATTTTGATTTTTCCACAACAATTTTCCTCGCCATGGGCCCAAAGAAAGACAACAATGCCAGTGGTAGCAAAGAAAAACATACAGTGCTACAAACCACAGTGGAATTAGGAAGGAGATTATCGCGCCGTTGTATCTACTGGGACTACTTCTGTAAATACTGGCACGAGGAACCCCCCCACCCCCCTTAACAGTTCAACAACGTGCCTGACGTTAAACAACGCACGCAAGGACCGCTTAGTCTTCTAACAATATCCCCAATGTAAAATACACGAACTCAGCAGTGAACTAAAGCAAGCATTAACATAGCATTTATCATCCACTGATGCCTTCACACCACAACAAGTAAGGTATTTTTATTGTATGAACACTGTACTGTACTGTAAATGTAAAAAATATAAATATAAATTAAAATGGGAATTTTCTGTTTTTGGAGCTTGGGAACGGATTAATTGCATATACATTATTTCCTATGGGAAAAAATGTTTCGGAGGTTGAACAATTTGGACTTTGAACACTTCGCAGGAATGAATTATGTTCAAACGCCGAGGTACCACTGTACACTTTATGGCCACAGCTCTGCAGTCATGGCAAGGAAAGAAAGAGTTGAGAATTGGTGCAATATGTGTTATTTTGGATTTAGGTAAAATATGCAAGTGTTTTTTTCCCCCTGTCTGTTATCACTGCAGAATTAGCATGGCAATAGAAATGAAAAGGGTACACGTTCATATTAGGGGGGAATCTGGTATGACAATAGGGCACGATAGGTAAGAGTGAAATATTATTATGTATTTGTAATCTCTTTTAAATTGTATTTATTTACACACACATGCCCAATTAAACACATTATAAACAAATGATGAGTGGCTTTGTTTAACCTACCTTAAATTAATTGATATTGGTTACCTTAATAGCAGCATATGGTGCATATTTTCTCCACAGTGATATAGTATATGCAAGAACCAAATTCCTACTGGAAATGGTTTTATTATTTTCAACTACATCCCATAAAATGGTTTTCCAACTTATTCTGGTCTGTTGTGGCTTCACCACAACCAATAGAATTCAGTAGTTAGCCTTTATCCAGACATACTATTTCAACACGCAAAATGTAACAAAATGTGAACAAAGGTTGTTTTTTTCTGAGCTACCCTCACAAATAAGCAAGTCAAAAAAAGCTCAAATTTGGATGGCTATTGTTGTTTTATGTTTTATTGTTCGCCCAGACCTTTCAGAGTGTAAAACACCAGCCTGGCCTTGTACATTCTGAAAGGTCCATTTTGTCTCCTCGATGAGAACTCGCCCTCGAAAAAAAACCCACAGTCTGTAACCACAATCTTTCAAGGCCGCTGACTCCCAGTCTCACACCCAGTTTAAGATTGACCAAAAAAACAAGAGTAGTGTTTTTCCCCTTCATTGCTTGATGTTTACTACTTTACATCCTTATATTTTTATATCATCACAGCCATCAAAATGCTTTCCTTAATGAGGCCCTCTATTATCTGTTCTATTTAAATATTTGTTTAGAGTGTTTCTCGGCATGTGGTAAAAATAGTAACAGTGATTTTGCATGGCTTGTTATTTTTAGTTCTCTTGGGGGGAGTGAAAGCCGTCTAATCTTTACATAACCTTTACTTTTGCTCTATTGTGGGTATATAAACTTGTTTGCATCCAATTTAATAAGAGGAACATATCCTTTCCTCTGATTTGCTTGCAACAGTATTCCAAGCATCTTGTATACATTAATGTTGTATGCATTTGTGACATTCGGTAAAGAGACCTGTTCCCTGAATTGTCTTCTAGACTAAAAAATGTTAGAAAGTCTCCAAGCATGATCATTTTCCCCTCTCATATATTATAGTCAGGGTCTAAATAAAGTAAAATTTACACTTGAAAGAGACTAAAATATTCAGGGTAAATGTAAAGTTAATGTAAAAAGTTAAAATTTTTCTTCATTTAAAGCTCTATTATGTTTAATTATAAGTAATTTGAGGTTGAAATAACATCTTACTTGGGCATGTGCGTGTGGCTGTTGATCACATCTTGATTTGATTGTTTAATCTTTGCTGTTTCTCTGAGCTGGTTAAATTGGATTAATCCGGGATTGATTTTTTTTTCTTTGGCGTGTGCCTCTCACTTATTTATACATTCTAGTGGAGCTGCAGCTCTGTTTTATACTATGACTGATTCTGATGTGGTCCACGGAGGCCTGTGGCACATTCAGTTTAATTTTGTGAGCAATTTGATGTTTAGACATCTAGAATATAAAGTATGCTCCACTGAGTAATTCACTTAATCGCTGTAGTTATTAACTTAGATTTCTGGAATTAAGACCCCACATTCAGAAACAAACACACTGGAATGCTTTAAAAAAAAAAATAATAATAATTTTTTGTTAAGTAATATTGGAAACTCACACTAACAAGAATGAATACATTTACATTTTCACAATAAATTCCTGAGCTAATTTTACTCTCTGTGCACTGTAAGGGCAAACATGAAATGGAAGTGTGCTCTATGATGCACCAGCAACCAGTCCAGGTTCTAGTTTGCCTTTCACCGCAAAGTCAGGTGGGATTGGCTCCTGCCACCTGTGACCCACAGTAGAGAACAGTATTAGAGGCATTAAAAATGGATGGGCGGCTGGCAAGATGAAAGTCAATATAGAAGAAAATAAAGTAAAAACACAATGCAATCAAAAACGGTTTTCCCTCTGGTACCAACTTTGTTTGGTTTGATTAACTTATAGAGCCACATTTGCTCTGTTGGATAAAATACTGTATTACATTCAGCTCTATAGGCAATCAATATGATGCTTATTAGTCACCACGTTAAATTAGATTGACCACAATCAGTTCTCTTACCATATACATTTTTAAAGTAATGTAATGCAAATACAGTACATAGATACATACGCCGGTCAGAAAACTACAGTATTGAGGATAAGTCCATTTATTTCAATAATTTGTTTTTAAAAAGTGAAACTTTTATGCTCTATTAGTTCACCACACACAAAGAGAAATATTTGTTCTAATTTTGAAGATTATGGCAGAAAGACACAAAGATTAAAAAAAAGAAATGTTTCAAGAAAATTAAAATATTATGACGAAGCTCAACATTGTGGGGTCAGTGTGTCCCAATCTTGTCATCTAGTTAATGCAAAACAACTGCGGCGGTTTTCCTCAGCCTTTAAATGGTCTCAGTCTGGTTTCAGAATCACGGGAAAGACTGCTAACTTGACGGTTGTGCAGAAGACCATCATTGACATATAAGGTCTCAAAAAGAAATTGCTAAAGAAGCTGGATGCTCACAGAGCGCTGTATCAAAGTATATGAAGACAGTGTTGAGCTGAAGGGAAAAACGTGGCTAGAAAAGGTGCACATACGTATGTCTGTTTGCATGACGTGCTACAGCTAGATTTCCATAACTCAAGCCACTCCTGAGCCAAAAACATCAGAAGCATGTGTGCTAAGCTAAGGAAAAAAAGCGTCAGCCTATTGGCCAAGTGGTCCCATGTCCTCTTTGCGTATGAAAGTCAATTTTGCATGCTTTTCACAATCAAAGTCCGGAGAAGCACAAAAGTCAAACTGCTTTGAGTCCAGTGTGAAGTTTCTGCAGTCAGTGATGGTTTGGTTTTCATTTGCTGGTGTGACTTCATTGTCTTTTATCAAGTCCACAGTCAAAACAGCTGTCCTCAAGGACATTTTAGAGAACTCACAATGCCAACAAGCTTTTTGGAGACAATGGTTTTATTTTCCGGCAGGATTTGGAACCTGCCCACAAAACCAAAACTACCAATATTTGCTCTAATAGCCAATGAATAACAACACGTAATTGACCAGCAAACTGCAGACAATCTAAAGGCCGATATCAAAGCATTTTGTGTCAGCTGTGCCAAAGCCTGATCGTCTCCACGTAACGCCGCCCTAATGCTGTCATTATTGTAAAAAGATGCCCAACAAAGTACTGATGGTATATGGCTTGAATACACTTTTCAGAAGGTCAAAATGCCTGTTTGAGATTATTTTGTTGTTGATCCCACCAAATATTCACATTTTGTGAAACACTGGATTTTTTGGGTTTTGTGTTTTTCTGTGAAACAAGTGAAGGCTTGAAATATTTCACTTTGTGTGGTGAACTAATGTAACATGCAGGTTTCACATTTTAAAACAAATTATTGAAATAAATGGACTTTTCCTCTATATTCAAATTTTCAGACAAGCACCTGTATAGTGATTGAATTTTCATATTCTTATGCAGAAACATACACGTGACCGAGAACAACCTTTGAAATGATTTTAAATTGTGGCCAGTGGTGTGATTAACATTCACACTCTGCCATTCAATATAATTGTCTTATCATCACTGTGAAGTTAACAAGGCAAAAAGACAAAAATGTTGGAAGTCAGGAGCAAAACCGTTCTAATGCTTGCTTCCTCCTTCAGTGTTGTATATTTTACAAAGAAGCTTTAAGTGTCTTGCTGATAGCACCACTTTAGCTTTCTATCATTTCTGACAGAAGTACGCCTGTAAAAAGTCAATATATTTTTTCTCCTTTAACTGCCTCCCCAGCTGTTGGTCTTGCTTCTGAAGTTCACTTTTTATGCTTGTTGTTTGACATGACTTTGTGACTTCCATACTACAAAAAAAAATGCTATAAATGTTATAACAAGACAATCCATCTTAGAATAATAGTTACTATTTGATACATATTAAACAGCCAACTCCGCAATGAATTATTTATCAGGGTGAGCTACCGTATGTTTGCTGCTTATCAATGCAGGCTACTTCATTTCTGTCATCATAACTTTGCATATGATTGCCTCTTAGATATGTAATTTTTCTAGTCTCTAGCTTGCAATTATTAGAGCTTGAAAATAATTGTTGATAATATTTAATACATATTCAGAGAAAAAGCAATATGTCCCTTTATACTGTAATACATTGTTGGGGGAAGTAAAGGATATTAATACCATTTTCTTTGAAGTGTATTAAATGGGTTATGTTTGGACAAGAAAATAAATTCATGCTACAGTCTATCAACTTAAAGTAGTCAACATTTTTAAGTATTAAAGGGGAAGTCAACCTTAAACATTTCTTTACAATAATATGTCATATGTGACCCCACTAGTCTAAATATGGTATTCTAGTTAATATTGCATTAAAGGAACATGAGTTATGAAGCAAAATCCAGCCGTTTTTATCCACCTCAGGGAGCGGCCATTTTGCCACTTGCTGTCGACTGAAGATGACATCACAGTTGCTCAGGGCGAAGGCAGCGACCAATCACAGCTCACCTGTTTTCTGAAGCTGTGCTGTGATTGGTTGTTACCTGAGACCTGAGCAACATTGATGTCATCTTCAGTCGACAGCAAGAGGCAAAATGGCCGCCCCCTAAGGTGGATACAAACGGCTGGATTTTGCTTCATAACTCATATTCCTTTAATGCAATATTAACTAGAATACCATATTTAGACTATTGGGGCGGCATAGAACATATTATTGTCATTGACTTCCCATTTAGAGTGATGGAATATCGATAAACATCAATCTCTGCTGGCCTAAACTGTTCTCCTCATTTTGTAGCCTTACTCTTGTCATCACTGCCTCAGTACATCAATGTGGATGTTAGATTTTTGTGTGTGTCTAATTTGATTTCAGCCTCTGTGTGCTGCCATGTATATATAATTTGTCCAGGGCCTTCAGAAGCAGTAGTCATCAATGTAACTTAACTATCGTTTATGCTCAAAATAAGCAGTTTTGCATCGCAGTTTGCCAGTCAAAATACACATTTTTGTGCCTCAAACAAACAGAATGAATTGCAAGACTTCGAATGGGTCTGCGTTTGTATGGTAGTGGTATGGTCATCTTGCAGGGTAGCTTCCACTGCTTGCAGACTCTCATCTTGATGTCTGTCTGCATTCCGATTGCTTCCAATGATGACAAGTCTAGTTTCTCCACTAAGGGAGACGCCACCCCAGCAGTTCAGCAATAAGCATAATGTTCTCAGTATCTTCTCCACAGCTTGACCCTGTCTTCCAAATGCCCTAGGCAGAATCTGGACTCGCTGAGCATAACATTCTTCCACATTTTCAGGTACCAGAAGCTCAGCAATAGTCAATGGCAACAGCAAAATAATCTTTTTGCCATTGGCAGAGAAGATTTAGCTTTTTCTTTTTTTCTGGGCCAACCCACATACCAGCTCTGCTGCTCATCCCACAAATGCATGTTGTTTGCAAATGTGGCACCATTTAAAAGGGACATAATGAGGCTTTTGAACGGCGTAAGATTTTTTGGCAACAAGCATTATTACAATGACGAAATCATCTACCAAACACAAATTTTGTTTTGTTTCCGTTTATAAGCCGGATCCAGCTGCAGATACAAGAGATGAACAGCAGGTTACGATACAGATATATTTATTGTAACATGTGGTTAATGTTGTGGCTGGAGGCAAACACTCCTGTTTGAGAGGCTAACATGAATATGAGCACAGAGTCCAGGCAGGCAGGCAGCAAACAGAGAGAACAACAGAGCAGTGTAAGTATATCAGAATATAAACGTGACCTTTCTAAATGGCTGGATGCAAAAAAGTAGACAGAGTGATGACGATCTGGCAGTGCAGCTGCTAATTTGTTGGATGAGATGCAGACACTGGCAAACCTGCAATGACTTCTGACCTGACAAATGTTCTTACCTTTTTACAAATACCGTACATAATTATATATCTGATAATGAACGTCTATGGTATGATGCAATTAAAATTATTATTATTTTTTATATGTTGTTGTCAGTATTGTGAATGTGAGTGTGGTTGTTCGTCTCTGTGTGCCCTGCGATTGGCTGGCAACCAGTTCAGGGTGTACCCCGCCTACTGCCCGAAGCCAGCTGGGATAGGCTCCAGCACCCCCGCGACCCTTGTGAGGAAAAAGCGGCCAAGAAAATGGATGGATGGATGGATGGATGTTGTCAGTATATTAGATAAATTTTGATTCTTAAGTGCTTGAGTTGTGTGCTGTTATATTGCATTTTTGTTTGGTATAATTACGGCATGACAGTGGTGGTATTTAGAGGTGGCTTCCATTGAAGTGTACGGTGCAGAATTCACAAAACAGCCCAAAGGTAAACCCTGACACACCCATTTTAGTACACTGGGTATTAAGATGCTTGTCTAATACCTCAATCTTCTCAAAATGACATGTATGTGATGAAAACAGCTAATTAGTTTTTGACAGTGTAAATAAAAATAATCGTCTTATTAACTGTCTGCCACAGCAGTCACTAAGATGTCAAAAGCGAGCAGTCTTCTACTAGACTTTGCATTCACTATAAAAACAGTTTATTTTCTTTTATCAACACAAAAAAAATGTTCAGCTGACAGTGTTGTGGGTAATTGGACGGCGACGCATGCTGTGCAATTCAAAGAACAACATCCCCTCCGTCCACTTTCCATAGCATGGTGACGGCTGTTGACTGCCTCTGGTTACTTGTTGTCAAAGCAAAACAAAAAGGCTGGAGATGTGATTGCCATTTCCCGCTCACAATTATGTTCAGTATATGTTTGAAAAAACAAAAAATCTCTGTGAGCACACTATGTACTGTATATATGGTCTACAATGTTTTGATATTAATGCTTAGAGAACTAAATTATTTAAATTTTTGTCAGTTTTCGTTTTCTGATTAATTTACTACAAACAATACCAAATGTTCATCTTAATTGCATTTGCACATGCTACTATAGTTGGCGATTGTCACTTTCAACATCGCATATGTGCAATATTTTCAGTGCAATAAAACACAAGGTGCAACATACTGTATCTTTTTTGCCATTTCAACTACTTGAGAGACTTCCCCCCTTTCTCATCTGGTTTATTTGATAATGCTTTCCCCCCCCCATTATATTCTATGCCTTTTAAATAGGGGTGTGCCCAAAAAATCGATTCTCATAAGAATCGCGATTCTCATTTAGTACGATTCAGAATTGATTTTAAATGTCCCAAAATCGATTTTATTTAAATAATTTTATACTGTCTTACCTTTATTTGTGTGTGCCTTTACTGGGAGCGCTGTTCATGTTGTACCCGATTTGGCCACTCAGGGGCAGTGTGGTTCCACGCGGTCTGATACAATGTTAAGTTGTAGCCACATTGGCGAGTAGAAGGGAAAAGTCACAATCAAGTTATTCCAATAAAAGTTGTTTTTTGCAGCGTGGAGCCGTTCTTTTGAGTGATAAAAGTGCCGTGAGTAGCGCATTAATTAGCATCAGCGAGTCAGACTGGAGTAGATAATTACGATTCCTTACACATCTATAAATTTAAGCAAAAATCATTGTCAATCAAATAATTGTGAATCAAAAATCTTAATCGAAAATTGATTCTGAATCAAATTGCACACCCACAAATCGGAATTGAATCGTGAGACATTCAAAGAATCCCACCCCTACTTTTAAATCTCTCTCACTGTTCTATGCTGCTGTAACCAGTGATTTTTTTCTGTCTTCCTGTGGGATCCGTTGTCTTATTCTATCTATCAATTTGTTATGGTACAATTCTGCCAAGATCAGGCTTTCTTTTGGCTGCCGCTTGCGTACATAATGTTTCATCATACCAGCAATAGCATGTAATTCTGCTATTAATTAAGCAATAATGGGAAAACATGGTACAGTACAGTTCTGTGCATTGCAATTGTCCATATATAAGATGTACAAATGGTGTAAAATCTTTACATTTCATTGTAATGCTGACTTGTCAGTTCTCAAGCTCAACCTAAACGAAACATACCAAAATGAACACACACCACAGTAATGACACTTAAATAAAAGGAAGCCGTAGTAGTAGTAGTCATGTGACGTTTAATGCCTGCTAGAGGCACCTTTATTCTAGGTAGTTACATACTATAACTTGTTTTTGGAGGTATTAAGATATTACACACCGTTTGCATATCTTCATAGGAAAAAAATTGTCACAATTTTAAATCAAATGCAAGAGCCAATTTAATTATTGGAATCATGTTGTGTCAGCGCCGAGTTACAAGTGTAGGATATTTGGCATGAAGCCACCATGGAGGCATATTTCTTCTCTGTTGTCCATTACTACCAAATCGGATACAGATCTTCTTTAAACATTCAACATTCTACAGAATTCAAATGATATAGGTAGGCTATAACTTCCGTCAATCTTGATAATAGTTTTCAGTCAATCTTCAAAGCTCTAAATTTATCTCAGAACAAGAACCCTATTGGATCGGAATGATATCCAACACAATGTTATGGCATTTGTTGTGGTTATAATTCACATTTTTTACATTTCACTCAACAGGTTTCTTTTGTTTGCATCAACTGCCACGATTTAAACAGCCACACTTCAATTTGTAGCACTACTGATAATTGAACTAGATATATTTGGTGAAAAAAAATCTGATGTATTTATTTAAGCCTTGTTATTTTCAACATTGCACATCTGTCTTGCAGGCAACTATCTAAAAGCCATTTTTAGCCACTAAGAGGCTGAGTGCGGGGAATCTTTACCTTGTTGGTTGCCCGTGTGTCGACAACAATCATTGATCCAAAAGGCTGCTTTGTCAGTTTTATTTTCCGTTAGAAGCAAACATGATGATTACCACACGTCGTTTGTTCCATTAGTGGGTTCAAATTTTTTCCAAAGCAATCAACACGTGGTCATCAAAAAGTAGGACTTTCAAGTTCACACTGATAGTTCAAAAACATTTCCAATAAGTGAACAGCTGACACTAGGGTTCAAATCCTGGCTCCGGTCTTTCCACATGGAGTATAGCATATTCTTCACATCCTTGCGCGGGTTTTTCCAGCTTCCCCCCACATTCCAAAAACATGCATGTCAAGTTAACCGGGGACTCTAAGGTGCTCGTAGGTGTGAATCTAAATATGTACAGTTGTTTATTTATATGTGCTCTGCGATTGGCTGGCGACCATTCAGAATGTACCTCGCCTCTTGCCCAAAGTCACTCTAAGGATAAGTGGAATAAAAATGGATGGACTTTCAATATTTTAACCTTAAACCACCTGACAACGTGTGTCGTCCTACAGTAAGTATTGCTGGAATATTATAACACTATATGATCTAAAATATGAAATGGTTAACTGTTGTGCACATATATTACATTTTTTTTAATCAAATGTAATTGGTTATACTAGTTTGAGAAAGCATTCGAAATAGTTACAATCCTATTCCTACTGACTTGTAACTGTAACCAATTACATTTCTAAAATAATCTTCCCAACACTGCTCATATCATAAAATGGACCATTTGGCTTGACGTGAAGTAAGTCATTTCATGTGCTCCTCAGAGATGTGCGGCTGGTTATTCCCAGTGCTCTGTGATGTGTGGATGAATCGCACACACGGGACCTTATTTGAACACTCCACTGAATATATTACTCACTCTGGGCTTTCACTGATATCTTGACATTGTTTTGATGGGGGCGGGTCAAAGCCGAAAGCAATAGCTATTCATCTCTTAATCATCAAGAAAAACACTTGGAATAAATAATATATGATAGAACTTACCATCTCATGTGAGATGAAAGTTCAATAGCACTTAGGCTGACTTAATTGTGTCGAATAAACATTTCTCTTTACAGTATTTACTTTGCTATTTATTCAAGGGGGGCAAAATCTATCTCATACCTTATATTACATGGGGATCGTTTAAAAACAAATTTTGACCCCAAACATTTTGCTGATCAATTTGAGTTATCATAGGAGTCCAATTTCGATATCACCTTAAAAACTCTCTTGTTCCTGAAAATTGCAAGTCTACGGATAGTTTCTGCCTGTATCACATTTCTTGCCCCTTTGTAGATCTTCCTTTTAATGTTGCGCCACAGGATCTCAGTCGGGTTGAGATCAGGGGATGATGCTGGTCACACGGTTAATTTTTTTCCGGTTTTATCTACACCAGCTGACATTTCAAGTGTGCGAGGATGCTCATCTTGCATGCTAATGATTTTACCACAGAAAGCTTGGTTCTTGTTTTTATACCATGGCAGCAAATGGTCCGTTAGAAACTTCACACATTGACACCGTCAGTCACCCAAAAATCGGCCCACCATCTCACTCCCCGTTATTCCACCCCAAATTGACACGTCGTTACTTTCTTCCTGAGGTCGCAGTCTCGTTGAGATATGGTAGCAATCTACCAAGCATCCAGAATTCCATCCATATGGACCCTTCATGGTATACAGCATACATTAGTCTTTATGTGTCTGATTTTGGACAAAATTCGGACGACATCATAAACTGGTCGCTAGTCAGTCGCAAGGCATATAGACAGACAGATTCATTCACACCATCACTGCATGGCAGCTGAACCTACACTATTTGCACCAAAGTCAGGAATGTACAAACCCAATTCCAAAAACCTTGAGACACTATACAAGTTGTGAATAAAAATTGAATGCAATTATGTGGAAGTGCCAAATTTCAATATTGTATTCAGAATAGAACATAGATGACAGTTCCAAAGTTTAAACTGAGAAAATGTATCATTTTAAGGGGAAAATATGTTGATTGTAAATTTCATGGTGCCAACAAATCTTAAAAAAAGTTGGGACAGGTAGCAATAAGAGGCTGGAAAAGTCAGTTGCACAAAAAAACAGCTTGAAGAGCAGTTACCACTAATGAGGTCCATTGGCAACTTGATTGGAGTATAAAAAGAGCTTCTCGGAGTGGCAGTGTCTCTCAGAAGCGAAGATGGATAGGGAATCACCAATTCCGCCAATGTTGCGCAGAAAGATAGCGGAGAAATATCAGAAAGGTGTTAACCAGCGAAAAATTGAGAAAATGTTGAAGTAATCATCATCTACAGTGCATATCATCATCCAAAGAATCAGAGAATCTGGAACAATCTCTGTGTGTAAGGGTCAAGGGCGAAGGGTCATACTGGATGCCCATGATCTTCGGGCCCTTAAACGGCACTGCACCGCAAACAGGAATGCTTACTGTAAGGGAAATCACAGAAAGGGCTCAGCAGTACTTCCAGAAAACATTGTGGGTGAACACAATCCACCGTGCCAGCCGCCGTTGCCAGATGAAACTCGACAGTACAAAGAAGAAGCCATTTCTAAAGCGGGCCAGGGGTCATATAAAATGGAGTGTGGCAAAGTGGAAACCTGTTTTGTGGTCAAACGAATCACGATTGGAAGTTCTTTGTGGAAAACTGGGGCGCTATATCATACTGACTAAAGAGGACAAGGACAACCCAAGTTGTTATCAGCACTCAGTTTATAAGCCTGCATCTGTGATGGTATAGGGTTGCATGAGTGTGTGTGGCATGGGCAGCTTCCACAAATGGAAAGGCATCATCAATGCAGAAAGATATATTCCGATTTGAGAACAACATATGCTCCCATCCAGACATTATCACTTTCAGAGAAGATCTTGCATTTCTCAACACGATAATGCCAGACCAAATGCAGCACCAATTACAACATCGTGGCTGCGTAGGAAAAGGATCCAGGTATTGAAATGGCCAGCCTTGCAGTCCACTTCTTCCCCTTCTAGAGCACATTTGGCGCATCATAAAGGGGAAGGTGCAACAAAGAAAAAGCCCAAAACAGTTGAACAGATAGAGAGATGCGTGTTAGACAAGAATGGGACAGCATTCCTATTTCTAAACTTGAGAAACTTGTCTCCTCGATCCCCAGACGTTTGCAGACTGTTGAAAGAAGAAGACGGGATGCCTCACAGTGGTGAAAATGGCCTTGTCCAAACTTTTTTTTAGATTTGTTGACACCATGGAATTTAAAATCAAATAGTTTTCCCTTAAAATGATACATTAACTCAGTTTAAACTTTTGAACTGTCATCTATGTTCTATTCTGAATAAAATATTAAAATTTGACACTTCCGCATAATTGCATTCAGTTTCTATTCACAACTTGTATAGTGTCTCAACTTTTTGGAAATTGGGTTTGTACCACTACATCATCAGCAATGTGAGCAATTACGTTTTCCTTTAATTAGGCACATCTGGGAAACTAATGATTAGACCTGTCGGAAGTTGATATAAGGGATCTAAGCAGAGTGGATAAACACCATTTGGAGAGCTTACCATGGGGAAAAAAAACAACAACTTCAAATGTTCATTTATCCTAAAATCTTGTATGCCTGATGATTTGGAACACTACAGACTACTGTATATATACCAGTACTAGTGGCACATACTATGACTTAATTAGTAGTCCAAGCTTGCTCAAGTTCTGTTGCAGAGATTTTATACTTTCCAGTCTGGAAACACATGGAAATTGATTCTCACAAATCAAATTTAAGTCATTCAATTTGATATGTGTCTGGGGTTTGGCTGTGTAAATCTGATTCCCAACTGTTCTGCGTGTCAGGGCATGAATTTCAATGTGGCAATCCAATTTGTTTTTCACTCAACACGACTGGAAATATCATCTACACAAACACTTGTATTCTGTCGTAACACACCACACATTGGTTGGATCATTTCAGTAAGAAAGTATTTAGTCAAAGCCATCTGCAATGAGAGAGATCTGTCACTGGCTGTGAATGGACTGTCAAATAGCGGAGTGCTCCATCATCAATGTGTGTCCGTCTTTAAAAATACGCAATGCATGTTTGGTCTGCATATAGATACATTTACAGCATTGCCCTTATATATTTTCCTTTGGGGGAGTATTATTTCCTTCATATCTATAAATACATACTCATACACAGAGAGCATATTTGTCTTTTGTTGGGCGGAGTTTGACTGGCAAGCACCCCCACCCCTTCTAGCAGGGATTAGCAGCAGAATGCAAATAGCAGATGTAACACAAAATGCATCTGCAGGTGTTGGAGGTGCTCACACTTCAGATATGGAGGCACAAATCAGTCCATCATCAAGATGCTTGCGCCTCATAGAGAGTGGAAAGATATTCATAGCTGCGGATCACTGGAACAGACTTCCTCTGACACGGTTGTAATATTCTTATCAGTTTATAAAGGGGATAAAAATACCACATGATAAGGTTGGATTGTTAATTTCCTTGCATCTGCTTGATCGTCTGTGTTACGTAACTAGCTCTCACGAAGAGGACTAATGAGGAAGCCTACAGAGTGGAAGTCATGGTTTTATCTTGTGAACAGCTTGGATGTCTTGATGCGACCATCATTCACATGCATGGGCCCAATTCAAATGATCTATAGGTTGAACGCATGAGGGGCAACAGCGGAATGGTTGGATGAGTTTGGTGCGGAAAAATTCAAGAGCGCATTTAACACCTTTTGTGACATTGGCCGTCTCATCTAACATCTTGTAGAAAGTCTCCTTTTAAGGGGGACCAATTCCAATTCGTATTTCAACTTTCTGTTAGGTGTAATGGCCTGGCGTTTCTTTGCCGTTATTGTGATAGAGTACATTGAGAATGAAGAAACTGGGCACAAAATCAAGTACGTGTCACGAAGTAACTGTAGTGCAAAGAATAGAGGCATGTCTCAAGGGGAATTCTTCAAAGGTGCACCAAATTCTTACCCCAAAATAGTGTTGCATTAAATGTAGAAACTGAATAATTGATAGGCGAATAAATTATGAATCATACAGAATGTTCAAACATCTTAATAGTAGCATCACCAACACTTGCACTGGTTGTCAGCAATCCGCAAAACTGCGAACTTTAGTCAGTGCCACCTAAATGGGGAAGTATTTGACAACAATGTTATTTACCAATCCGTCCAAGAAATGGTTTCAATACAGAAATCATTTTCATTTCTGCTTGTCACATGACATTAATTAGCAATTTAACAGCTGTCACAAACGCGCCATTTTATTGATGGACTAGGGAAAATGTTTGACATGTTTGATAATTGAATGCATCCTTCTCTATGCGGTGGCTAATGCAATCAAAAGATATATTGAGAGGAATGACAGTCACAGAGAGAGAACGGTGGTTTTAAAAGAAATCATTTTTGGATCATTTCACAATTTAGTCAGACAAATGTGGGAAAACGGTAATCTTCGTGTGTCTGTCTATCTTTGATTAGTCTGATATATTATTATTCTGTCTCAAACATCTGAAATCCTGGAAAGCAATGAATGTCATGTCTAGAAAACAAGTGAGGAACTTGCTGAAAACATTACCGCAGAATATGAAAATATATTTTCATATCAGGTGCTGAAACAATTAAGCTACATTTTATTGAAACACTACATGACACAGTTAATATTTCCGTGATTCAAATCAATGATTAACTCTCAAAGTCACCTTCAAGTAATATTGTGAGTTCAGCATGCTGTTATGTAAATGTAACGACCTTGACGATCTCAATTTCCACCTTTCAACATAATTGAATCAGCTGCTAAGACGGCAGCTGGAGTTTGATTTTTTAAAGAGAAGCCTCAAGTGAAACAACACAAATAAACTAGAAAGGTCAGTTACCGAAATCAGCCATCCATCCATTTTCTATCCCACTTATCTTGTTCAGACTTGTTAAGATGGAGCATATCCCTGCTGACAATTTGCAGCCTGGACTGGATACCAGTCAATCGCAGGGTGCATAAGACATACAATAAGATTCACATTCACACTATCACTGAATGAACCTGTTCTCTGAACCGAAATGAGGGAAAAGAAACACTACACTGTCTGTGCCTTATAGAAATCTGCCGTTTTTACTATAAAATCCTGTGAACAACACTTGTTTTTTTCTTAATGAATGAATAAAAATCATTTTTATACAGGGGCTAATAAGAAACATTTTTTCCACATTGCTTAGACCAGGGTTCACCAATTCTGGTCCTCGAGGTCCGAAGTCCTGCAGGTTTTAGATGTTACCAACACACCTGATAATAAGGATCAGGATTATTATCAGCACTGATCTGAATATATGACTTGGATAGCTTGATGCCACGAGTCTGCCATATTGCTCCTCCCAAGAAAAGTTTCTCAGCATACGATCCTATAGATTTACAGTATCGAAATTGGAGAACATTTGAGCCAGTACTTAGTAGAAACAGCATGATTCATGATGTTTTAAATTTGTTAAACATAAACAAGAGGACTTCAGACATTTTACAACTTGCCTTAAATACATGAATACATTATATGCTTAATGATGTTTATAGTAGGAAACTTGTGCATTTTTTGTTAAAGAATTATAACTGTAATTCAACAAAAGATGCCTCTGCCAAATCCAATATTGGGGTCTACGGAACTGAGCGATAAAAGGAAAAAGGGGTCTTCAAAGCAGCACACACCGTTCACTTGTTATTTATTTGTTTATTTATTTTTTATTTGTTAAAAAATAGTGACCACCCCGCCACAAACCCCCCACCCCGCCCCCCCGGCCTCATACTTACTGCCTACGAGCTGTATATGTCTTATTTGTACGTATAACGTATAGTTTATAACAGTGCCTCCGCTACGCCTTTGGTGCCCTAAGCTTAAAAGTGTGTTGATGCCCCCGGATTTTATTTATATATTTTTTGCAGGGTGGGGGCATTTGTCATGCAACGATAATAGTTTGTATGTCTTAAAGACCCAACCCCAACCTTTTGTTGCGCCACGGACTAGTTCAAGGTTTTCGCAGACCAAAAATCAATGGGAGTAGCAAGATGGCCACCCGGTGGCTTCAAAGGCTTGCACGGGCGTGTATGGACTATCGGCTATCCAGTCATATATTCAGATCAGTGGTTATCAGGCATGCTGATGAGCTGAATATATGAATCAGGTGTGCTAGTGGGCACAAACATCTAAAACCTGTAAGACTCATGACCTTGAGGACTGGAATTGGTGAACCCTGATTTAGACGCTTACCAATACCTAGGCAGTACCTCGTGGTTGGAAAAAAAATTTAATAAATAAAAATACAATTGCTAATGTAAAGTGCATCTCATACACAACCTAACTCAGTATGTGTCACATACTATAATTTAAAATAAATTTCAAAGCAACTACAAAATTAAAGAGATTTAAAATGAAATAAAAAAATACAATAACAAAGTAGTTTAGTATTATTACTAAACGAGCATACATTGCAAAAAAAATATTTTTGAAAACATGACCTTAATCATAACTTTAAACCTGGATTTAAAAGCATTTATACTTTATTGGTATGGTTTTAATCTTTATTCATTCATATTATTGCTATACTGCGATTGGGTGGCAATCGGTTCAGGGTGGACGCCGCCTACTGCCCGTAGACAGCTGGGATAGGATCCAGCACACCTACGACCTTCGTGAAGATAAGCGGTTCGGTTCATGTAAATAATAATAATAATAATAATAATAATAATAATAATAATAAAGAATAGCAGCAAATTAGTATTATACAAACGTAAAAATGCTTTTTAAGGGTGATTTTGAGTGAGGCGTGTTATACACAAGTGTTATTAAACAACTTCAGCAATGTATACTTTGACAATCTCAGATTAAAGAAAAGTTTGGGACAAAATGAAGTTAACTAAACAATAAAAAGAAAACAAGTACTGTAATCAACCAACCTATTTTTTATCATGTTGCATTGCAGCAGCCAATGAATATCTACAGATTTTGCTCAAATGGCATCTTGTTAGACCACAATCATTAAAATTCTATCAGATAAACAGCGGGAACAATCTCGTTCTGTATGATTTTAATGCTAGTGTGCATAATGTGTATAAAGTTTTCTGTGTGGCCTGGCTTTTTTTTTTTCTATTGAGATGAGATATTCTCAGGAGCCTCATATTGCATCTTTAAACAAGAGAAAGCCAGATAGCCTCATGGCCCTTTAAGGCTGCACAGGGACCACACAGCAACATGGTGCACTTTGTTTATCTCTCTGAGTCCATTTGCCTCCTGCTTCAATACAGGCTTTCACTAGTACTTTAGTAGGTATTTAGGAAACGTCACTGTTAACAACAGAGCTGAGTTACATTACGCAATGTGTTGCCAGAAAACGTGTATTTGTACATATTGAGCCACAGCATCTTCTGCAAGTTCTCAGACATTGAGAAATTGACACACAAGGAGGGCAGCTGGGGTAGGGGGTGCGGGAAGAGGGGGGGGGGGGTGGTTCAGAGAGAGAGAGAGAGAAAGAGAGAGAGAGAGAGAGAGAGAGAGAGAGAGAGCTGGGGCTTTTTGAGGTATGCTCGGTTTGGCAATATCATGAATGACAACAAAGTTAGAAAATGATGATCCAGTTTCAATCTTAATGAGTTTCCTGCTGTCAAGTTCATCCCAGCCTGTAAAGTTGAGAAAAAAACGACTGCAGATTATTGCAATTAGTGCCTTAATCAACATAAGTGGGACACATTGCTTTCATGTATACGCAAGTACAAATACAGATTATGAATAAATACCTTTACTATGGCTCCATCTTTTTTTATCATTATGTGTATTAGATTTTATCAGTCAATGACAATTTTTCATTTATTTTTATTTATTATAACATATTTTCTCATGATACCGTTATATCAGTTTTTATTTGAGAAAGTGCTCAACTATGATTTTGAATTCAAAATATGAAGGGATTTTTGTCTTCTGAAATGTGCTTAATTCACTGTATTGATTATATATTAATACACTCTGCAATTAACTGGCAACTAGTCCAGGGTGTAGTTTGTCTTACATGTAAAATCAGCTTATTTAAGCGCCAGCTCCCCATGACTCTGAGCAGGGTAAGCAGTAGTGATGGGAAAATGAAGCTTCATGAAGCACTTGCGATACTTTTTGACTCCTCAAGATGGCACTCATGATTCAAAGATGCAATGCAAATGTAATCAATTTTTATTGCACTTGCCTTTATCTTTAAACCAAGAGCACCATCTAGAGGAGTCAAAAAGTATCGCAAATGCTTCGTGAAGCTTCATTTTGCCATCACTAGTAAGCAGTATAAAACTAGATGAGTATATATAAGATATTTATGATAACACTGAGATCAAACAACTTCATTAGCAATGTCTTTAATGCTCTTTCTATGTCAGGAAGCTCTCGACATCTTACCATTTTGGAAGGGGGCTTTTTCATTGTTGGTATCTCTCATAAGGGCATTGCCCACCCACCAAATGTGAAACAAATGAAGCGGTTTTTAATTCTGCCAAATTGTGAGTATTTTTGCAATATTTTCTCACTGCCAAAAAGAATGACGCCCATTTTAAAAAGTCCAGAGTAAAATGCACCAAAATCTGGCACCATCACTATTTAGGTGGAAATGTTTTTTTAAGTAGCTTTTCTTAATAGAGTCTGATAACGAAAACAGAAACATCCAAAAACATAAAAAAAAACAGTGTCCCAAACCAATAGTTTTGAAACAAAGATTATGTTAATGTGGTCAGATAAGTGTTTCAGTGTATCACGTGACATAAGGGCATATGCCCCCTATGCCTAAAAATACTTAGACTCAAAGGTGGCCATAATTCAACAATGCTTGTTAAAATATGTTTTATTGAAAATGCTAACTAATGCCTGCACAATGTAAATGTCAAAAGAAAAAAAAGTATTTGGTTCATCGACGTAATTATGCCCTTTGCTTTGCAATTTAAAAAAGCATGTCTTTCCATCAATATTCCTCAGGCGGTAAAAAGGCCCGTCACTCTAATTGCTAATTACCTTTTTATCACTGGCGCTGTCTGCCTGCGCTGGGCCCAGGAAAGTTTCATGAGAAAACACCATTAGTTCAAATGTCATGCGCGCAAGTCGCATTCAATCTGCAGATGAGGCATGACAGAAAACCATTACATATTTAATGAAGCCATGAGTTCATTCAGAACCTTTGAAACATCCCTTTAGAGCTGTAAAGCAACTGACACAGATGTGGAGCGCAAGCATTTATTTTAGTGTGAATGTGAGCTGCAGTGGCCACTTGATATTTATGTCCACATAATCGCACTTTAGGGTGCAAAGACACATATTTGTGTCGGTTGCAGCTCCGCGGATGCTGCATGAGCAAAGTCCACGGGGAGAGCCGAGAAGGGAACATGACTGAAGCCAAGCATGCACTGAGTGGCCGGGCTTGTGTGCAACAACGGTGTCTGCATGTGGAATGAGTTTTAAGCAGGAAGTCGAGAGCAGAAGAAAATGAAGCACTGGTACAAGAGAAGCAATCTTCTCAGTGGTGCTATGTCAACAACAGTAGGTTTTGTGTGTGCAAATGCGCACTTAAGGAATGCGTGTGTACAATCTGAAGGATGGCCAGGTATGATTGGCGTGTGCTTGAAGGAGGTTGGGGCTGCAAGAAACCGATTGGCTGTGCTTGATAGTAAGGCGTGGCTAGAAAAGAATAGGGACGTCTGCTCCTGTCTTTTGCTTGTTGGTTTTTGGGACAGCTATCGAAGAGACGTGGTGATTGCGCATGCTGCGCGCAGACTGCTTGTGAGAGAAGGGACAAGAGAAAAGGGGGAGGGAGGGGGAGCAAGAGAGAAAGAGACCAGAAGCAAGTGAATAGAGAGGGAGGGAGCTTCAGGCAGAGAGACCGGACCAGCGTTCAAACACTGCAGTCTTTCTTTTGCTTCTGTGAAGAAACTGTCCTTCTTCCCACTGCCATGACCCCGCCGGACGTCTTGAGAGAGGAGGAGACAAACGCTCCCTAGCGCGGGTGGGAGGGACCAGAGGACGGGACACTTTGGCTTACTAATGAGAAGTCTGGAAATTAATTAAGCATCGTCCGCAGTAAGGGACACGTTGTGAGGCAGGCGCAAGAAGAGAATATGAGCGAGTTGAAGAAGGCGACTTGATGCGTGGGCAGAGAAGAGAGAGGAGGAGTAACCCCTAGACACTTTTCGGGTAGAATTGGCAAATTAGGGCAGAGGTAAAAGAAGAGGGGAGTAGATTAGGGATTTCAATCCACAACCATTACTTTGCTCGTGCACATTATCCATCATTGTGCTTGTTCCATTCGCACTCACGGCTGCATCCTTCTCTTCTCACTGCATGTCAACAATATCACGACTCGCACATGCACGCTGCTGAGCTCTGAGACAGCCTGAGCGCATGTTTGAGAAGTTGCAGCGGGAACCCGATCAACAACTTCTCTGAGACCCGGTAGGACATTTCTGTATCATCTTGACAGCCTGAAGCAGGTGGGCATACCAGGACGGGGGGTGTCAAAGCCCTCCAATCATCTGCCTGATTAAAGCGATCCGAGATGAACCTGCTAACCGTTTTATCTACCAGGGCGCGACACCTGTGTTTGAGGGATTAGAGGCGGGGGGACAGGGATGGTCAGATGTGTGCGCTTGGATTAGGTCCTAAACACACACGAATTACACAGGTGTTGCGGCAGGATTATGCAAACTCTCCTGCTGCATGCAGTGACATTATAGGATTTAGGAATCAGGTGAATGACAGAGTATTATCTCCAACAGATTAATGCTTATCAAGCTGTGACTCTTGGGATATAATTTAATCATCTGCTCCAGGATTGGAAAGCGTTTAGGGTGACTGTCGAGGTAACCCGAGGACAGGTGCAGACACTTTCAGAATTCAACAGCACCCCTCAATGACTTTGGCTCCCTCATTGTGAACTTTGTGCCGAGTTGCGTACTTGCGGCTAAAAACTCGTATTATGAGACGCTCAAGCACGGATGAGACGCCGTACCGGCGAAGTCCGTCTCTGGACAGCAAATCTGACACGCCGCCGTTCACGTCCGGCTTCCATCGCTTCAGTGGAGAGTTTGAGTACAAGCGGCCACCGTTTGCGTTTGGCTTCACCACCACAAAGGGGCCGCAGACCACCAAGGGCCGCTGCGCTCAAGGAAAGAAGTATGTGGTGTTTTACCTGGACCTCTCCTTCATCTTCCTCCTAGAACTGCGGCGCTGCAGGATGGCTGAAGGTTGTATGATGGCCCTGCGTTATGGGATGGTCTTCTTCAACCTCCTCTTCTGGGTAAGACATCATATTTTGACTTATATACTCTTTTGGAACTTGCTTGTCTCTTATGCTGCTTGTTTTTGTTTGTTTGTGAGGTGGTAATGATGTGAAAGGACAGAGTGAAGGTGATACAGATGATGAATGTCGATGTGCGCAAAGCCTCTCTGTGTGGGTGATTCAAGCGTTTTCTTCTTACTATAGGATTCTTAAAGCGTGGGTGTACGCTAACTTGTTTGCTGTATTAATTTTAGAGATTTTTTTAATATGCATTTCATCAGAGTGTTGTTATTGTGCGGTAGATCCTTACCTGGCTGTGCTTTGCCTGCTTGTAGTAGTGTGCACCTCAGCATAAAGATCTAAGTGAGTGTCAGTCTGCGCTAGCTCGCCGATCATATCAGTTTGCCATGGAGAAGTTGGAGCTGTTTTGTCTGCCTGTGTCACTGGCATGCTGATAACACCGCAACAGATCACTTTCACTCACACTGTCATGTTCCCCCCCAAGTGGACCAGATAGGAAGATCCTATTGTATGTTTTGGCCACAATCTCTTCTAACTTGTCACATAGTTTGTAAAGGAGTCAGGTCCCCATTGCTGCCTTGCTGGCACTTTTGTTGATTTGCCATATTCTTCTGTTCTAAGTGGTAATGGAATGAGCTGAATCCTGAAATATAATTTACTCGCCCAGATGCAATCTCCCTTAGGCATTGAGCAACCTCTTCACTCCCATATCTTCTGTCTGCTATAAAACTCGGTGGAAGAGAGGTCACAGTTTGTTATTAGCACAGCTGTGCACAATTGTGTGTGTGTGCGCGCGATTGTGTGTGTTGGCGCCGTGAGTATAATATTGACCACTTGACCACACTGAGCTATTGGCCTCTCCTCTGCAGAGAAGCCAATCATGTTACAAACCTTCAGGTAAGAACTGTTAAAGTCATTCAGTTATGGAGCCTGTCTTCTTATCTGAGTCACGCAGGTTGCTGAAATTCATCCAACTCAAGCCTCATTCAACATTGGGATTTTGAATTGAAAAGTGAACAACACATTTGGACTCCAGTTTAATCTGCGTTTATATTTGAAAGTATGATGTGCAGTCCTTTGTTTGATATACTTTATGATATCAAGACTGGTTCAAATACATAAAGGGCCCTATTTTCAAGTGGCAAGTCTAGTTTACCGTGTTTGTGAATTTGGTTGACGCGCTACACCTCCCTGGGCTGCCGTGCCTATCAGCGCATCGCCAATTTGGTCACAAAAAGTAAACTGGATTTTAGACTCGGTAAAACCAGGTCTAACACAGCAAAAATTGGAGAGTTAAAATTGGAGAGTTAAATTTGTGGTTGTCCATTTTAACTCCTAAAGTGTTTAATGGTGTCCAGAGTAGGTGTTATTTCAGTTAGATCAACTCAGCAGTGTCTTAGATTAAGTCCGCCTTGCGCCGTCACGTCTCCAGTTCGAGAGACAAGTCAGCACCATTTTCCTCCTCCTTTCCTCCTTGCTTATCACTGGGAAACAGACAAAAAGAGTTTGGGTCCACAAAGTTATTTTCACTCACAGAAGAGACTGTGGTCAACAGGAATATGCTTGAAATGCTCTCTTCAAGTGAGGTGTTAAGGTTAATTTAAAGTTGATGGTCTTCAATATCATTGGGCAAAATCGTCGTTACGTCGTCTATTCATTGACGGTTAACCACCTTTGGGTGAGTGCTTCCGCATTGTCGGCGAGTGCTTTATGACGCGAAGCCCCCAAAAAAATTGACAAACTGAGAAGGACCGTGTGCTCAGTCAGGCTTCATAAAACACTTGCCGAAAATGCGGAAGCACTCACTAAAGGTGTTTATCCGTCCGGTGGTTTAACTAGACATCTACATCATCTGCAAGAGGAGATCTTGCAGTTTACCGACTGTCAATGCCATGCATCTATTTCTGTTTCCACAATGTCAAGCCTCCGACCACCCAGATTTTAATGCAAGTAAGGCCACTTTGATTGGCCGAGAAAACGCTTTGTTCCATCCTACGAAGGTACACAACTGCGCAAAAGCCCGCTTACGCCTAACTCTACCGGTGAAGTAGAGTACCAAAAGAAAGAAAACTCCACCCATGTGCACAGTTAGACTGTACTTCATGCTAGATTTGCTCTGGAAACGGAAATCGAGCCCAAAATGGCAAACTCATCAAAAAAACATAATTGTATTTTTCACTTAAATGTATTTGAGTGAAACATGACATAATCCTCACATTGATAAATAAAGCTTTTCTGAACACCCAATTTTAATCACACACTAAAACCTACAGAACTTGCTGACATGTTTCTAATATATATTTTTTAACAATGTAATACAATAAACAAATATTGCAAAGGCACTGGCATATCAAGATGTGACAGTCCCTCGATTTCATAAATGGAGATGTGTGAAGGCACATATAGTAGGCGGGAGGGAACGGGCATGCTAATCAAAAATTGCTAAAGACTATTTAGATTTGAACGTTATTTTGATTAATAAGTTATCATTTTACAAAAAGAAATCCCATTAACAGTTCATTTATTTTTAAGCAAAATGGCTGATTCTTGTTTGGTTCCGCTGTCTAATATGCAAATGTTTCCTTTTCTACTCTATCATAGTGCAAAATTCAATTCAAGCAAGGAAAACATTTAGATGGTCTATCATTACCATTTAGAAAATGAATCCTGACAACCTATCAAAACCAATAATGCAGGCATAAATCATAAGTAATTGACTCAATACAATTTCTTAGATGGGCCACCAAATCATGCTTTCTGGATTCAGCCTCGGATCGAGAATAATGTTAATAAAATCCGTCCTGCAAGCATAACAGTTTCTATTGGCTGCCTAATTGCTGTTGACTGTCCAGTGAAGCTTAAAATGTTATGTGTAAATGTATGGTATCAAATTAAAATCACAGCAGGTCTTTGCAGGAGGCTTGTAGGCTCGAGTGTTGACGACAATTATTTAGTATAGGAACACAAAGAGCAGAGAGTTGATAAACAGCACTGACAGTGGGAAGTGGGAAGATCAGAGAACGACAAAGGAAGCCTCAGCAAAGTCAGACTCCATTATTTTCTATATAGTCTTCTGCTCACTAGTACATGCTCTCTCAGTTAAGTCCATCTGCTCTCATTAAAATCGGTGTTAAAGCTAACTGCTCTCAAGACAAGTACTGGAGCCGGGACATTGCATCAAACTACGATTGGTTGTTTTTATGATGTGGGTCAGACTTGCGGCACTGAAGGCAAAAAGACGATAAGGACAGCATGCGTACGGTTGTGTTGACTGGAGAAGTCTGACATCTCCTCTGCACCCACACACGAGCTGCAACTTTGCTCAGGTTTTGCTGCAGCAGAAAAAAAAATGACTGACAGGAAGATGCACCACATCACAACTTGAAGCGGCTCAGGGGATGAATGGTTAGCACAGCTGCCTCAATTCAGTTCTGGGTTTAAATCAGGATTGGTGGGCTTTCTTTGGGTACTGCACACAGGCCAAAAATTGTTCATTTTAACGTTTTAAATTGTCAGTCCGGTGATTAACTGCATGCTGTACAGTTCAGCGTGTATCTAGTCTCCCTCTTCATAAGCACACTGGAATATAGTCCATCCACTAGAACACGTCAAGCCCTGACAAATTTAAGCATTGCTTAAAGAACGGCATTCAGCGTATTAATCAATCTGTCTATCTCCAAGGAGGCAATTAAAAGGGTACATACACAGCTGTATCTATACTTACGTCAGTGCTTGTCAATTCTTTTTTGTTCCACACCCTTAGGAAGAAGAAAGTATTTTGTGCCCCCAACTCTCCAGCGCAACTATAAATAATATAATAGTATCTTGCACACTCTATGACAATGAGAGCACCACTGCCGCCTACCTTAGTAGATGTGCAATTACACTTTGTTTCTAGTACGGCACAAAATCCTTCCTGGAATGTGAATGCGAGGAGCCGCTTCGATTAGCAGCACAAGAAGGCCAATGCTAAACACTGCACGGGCTTGCATGGGTTTGCGGAAATACCAAAACTTAGTCTAGCATACCCCTGTGCACAGAAGTAGAGCACAGAAGTTAAAGTTTTCCGCATTTCACCTAGACAGTTGGGCTGCAAGCGAACTTCAAGTTAAAGTTAGTTGAGCTAAGTTGCTAACGTCAATTCATGAGCTTATTTGTGTTAGCTACTACTGAATTATTATTTTGGATTACAAAAAAAGATCACTAAAACTAAACTAAAGCTATTTTGAGTTTTCGTTGAAATAAAACGATCACATATCGAGATGGTATGTACAGTATTTGAATTTTTGTCCAAAAAAGCTAAAACTAAAATAGCTGTTGAGGATATGAATGACAAATTGGTTCGAGTCTAATTGTGTTTGAAACTAAGTTAACTGCTGCAGATGTCAGCGTTGCTCAGATAAAAAGAAAAAGAAAAGAAAAGTTTTTCGCAGCTCATCGTGGCTCTGATAAAAGAAAGAAACACTGGAAGACAAAATAATGATGTGCTTACATGCCCCAGCGAATTTCTTCAGTAAACAACTATGACTTTTAGCAGTATTTTCTAACCTTTAATTGAGGCACCCAGAAACCTTAGAAAAATCTCACGGCCCGCCACCAGAAGAAAATGTCACAGAAAGTTTGAATACTGAAATAATGATGATCTCATCTCAATTTACTGAACTACACACTGGTGCCACAACACCCTGGTTGGCATTGACAATCACTGTCTCAACGCCTGTTATTAACCAACACATTCATTGTGTACGTGTTGCTGCAAAAGTCGAACCACTTCCGGAACCCGTGAAGTGTCACGTCATTGGTGACGTCATTTGCCCAGAATTAATCACGCCTGGATACGCGCTTCAGAAATTTCCTGGGTTACTCGACACATGCTCGGAAACCTCGGCACATTACATCCCATCACTAGCTGTACAAGGTTGTTTGAAAGTGGGAGCACAGCATAGCCACACGCTACCTTGTATGACGTCTCCACACCCACGTTATAAGCAAAGCCGAGGCTGTCTGTTCTAGCTATGTCATGTTCAAACAAACAGGAAAAGGCACAGACTAAAAATTTTTCAATTCCTTTGCAACCATTTCTAAATATGGTCACGCATGCGTCTGGCTGCCGTGCATTGTGAAGAGGCTTTTTTTTTTTATACGTGAGTTAAGAAGCTAAAATCATGGCATCATTATCTTTTCTTAAAGTCAATATAAATTGAAGTCAATAACTCTCTTTTGAAAATATGATGAAGTTGAAAATCATCTTGAGAATGTTGAATGCGGTCATTACAACCCTGGTACTGCGGGGTTTGATGCAAACTTTGAGTTGTGTTTTATTTCTTGGCAACAAAACGAAATTGCCATAGAAACACATTCATTCAGAGTTCTGCTTTGTGTTGCTGTGTGCGTAGATCATACCCTTGAAAAGAAAGTCAAAGGGAGACAACACTTCTCGCTAAAACGGGAGTACTAATGTGTGAAGTGTTAAATAAGCTTAAACCTTGGCCAAGTGTGTTCGAAGGGGAACATATTGCCTCTTCCCAAACACAAAAGCTAATAAGCAACATATGCAACCCAAGACAAATGCTGATTATCCCCTAAATGTAGTGGTGATGACTCTTGCATAAAATTGCAACAGTAAGATGCTTAAAAAATATATGCAAACTCTAATAGCTGAAAATCACCACAGGGCTGAGAAACGGCCCCGAGCGGAAAAGAAATACCAAAAACAATTTTTAATTAATTTGGACAGCACAGAAGGGCTTTTCCTCATTTTTTGGAAGACTGTTTGGGAAGGTGGGTGATACCCCTTCCAACATTCTGGCACAGAGATGCAAGAGATAGGATTGCAGGCTGTAGGAAGAGCCTAAAGACATGTTCTCTGAAGTTGTGTTGACTTGTCGTCATAATGTAGGTCAGAGCCCAGTGGAAAATCCAGAGATTGCCGGAGTTGTGAATGGATTGCATCCGTAGCCAATGATTTTTTTCCAGATCAATAGAAATTGCCCTTCTACTGATCTGAGATGTGTCTGACCTGCCCTCGCTGCCACACAATCCATCGATTCACAGCAGGACAGGGGGGACGTGTGCGGCATGAGAAGCTCATTTAAAAAGGGCCGCAGTTTGCATTAGCCGTTAGTGTGGCATGTTTGCACACATAAACTCAAAAAGAAACAATATCATGCTCTCTTTGGCTTTTAATAAAACCTGGAAATGGAGGAGGGACACGAGGGATGTCTTTTTTCCCCATGTCATTATTATTGCTTTGAGATGATAGCAGCTACTGTGTTCGTATTTCCCTTCACGAGTAATCACATCAGAACGATCGCATAAGCCACAGTAGGACATTCAAATGGACGGTTAAATACATCAGAATATTCTCCCACAATACACCAATATTCCCACTTGAATATTCACCTCAGGTTTCCCCTGGCTTCAAAGAGATCATTAAGGCTGACCACTGGACTATGAAATGCAGGTATAGCATGAAGTCTTCAGACGCACCTGTTTTAATCAATTTATTAATCAATCATGGGGTGGACTAGATGCCCCCTAAATCTTAATTATCCAGCCTTCCCATTCTTCTAACTTTGGGGCACCAGTTTAGAGAGGGCAATTTATTGTTCCATCATATCTGTGCCTCGGTGCACAAATTTCACAAATGATAAGAAAAGCATATCGCATTACCGAAACATCTTTTTCATGGTTAGTTTGACAGTTGTCAAGTTTGAAGCGCACATTATCACCACATGCAGGATTTTAATGGAACTGCACTTCGCTGGGCATACAGTGTGAAAAGTCAAGACGAGCACATCGGCACGTGGTATTGAGAAGAGTATCGCCTTAGCTAGATTTCTGACAGAATTTAACCCTATAAAGCCAAATGTATCATTGTAAAGACATAAAAGACATTATGAGCCCTCTATTTCATGAGTATAATACCCCCCATATTAAAAACCTGACGTATATGATCTGACACATGCATTGCACAGATAATCCATTAGAGGGCAGTATCACCCAGCAGATGGCAGAGCCGTATATGGAGAGAGTCTGGCCAACTGAAAACACGGGCGCCATGTTGCTACCCTGGGCCACAGTTTGTTTAACCTTTGATGTATTTGACAAGCCGATAATATAAGGAATACACTGCATCTATGATATAGGCTATTACTAGTACTGTATATGGTATATTTTTTATTGTACATGGATTTTGATTTTCAATGTTGGTTGTGAATGTTGGAAGTGTATCAGTGTGTTCTTACATAACACATAATATGTTCAAGTAAGAGATCTGATTACATATATTTGCTTAATCTCCTGTCTTTTGCTCGTGATATAACAAGCGAGATACTTGATAATAAAGCCAATTTTTCATGGTACCAATGAATGTATTATAACAGGTTCCTCTGTAATTTGTTTGTCATTATGAATATATGGTCCTCAATTTAAATTTAAACGTGATTTTAGTGTAACTGACAACCAAATGTCATATTTTCTTTATCTTTTTTAATCAATTGTTTTTAATTTTGCATGTACAATATTTAGAACTTAACACAAAATCCACAATAACTCGTTTCCATGTTAGAGTTCAAATCAATAATCATTTTATTTTAAGTCCATTCACTTTGTATAGGATTATAATTAAAATCAATTATATTTTTATGTTTCAATTATAACTTGATAAAAGGTCAAAGGCTGCATTGTGCAGTCCCAGCTATTTCAAATCGTGTTATTTTACTTTGCACAGCAATGAAGTGTTATTTCGCTTCTAGTCCTTTCATTTGACTCTCACTTTTTCACAATTTGCTCCTCTGTGGGTCTCCAGTGAACCGATGCATCATAATACCACTGCCTGGTCGTTGTGAGCAACGCCATGCTGAGCAACAAGGCATGATTGGAACATAAAAGTGGAAACATTTATTACAAAACACGACCAAATCCCAGCAGCAGGTAACAACATGGAGTTAGTTGGACAAACGCTTTCTATCAACGGCTTTGGCTGACGGCTTTTCCAGCGACCTTTCAAGATCGCCCCGACTGAGAAAGGAGAGACACCTATACTTATTATTTTTGGAAATACTAATATGTTTGATATGTCTGTTTATTATTATATTTTTGACAGTTATAAATGTACGAATTTAAAGCATTGTGACCGGATGTATCAAATATGACACAAATCAAAAGTCTTGAGGAAGTTGATTAAAAAACAAAAAAGAGTTTTTGTTTGTCCAAAAGGACCAATAAATATTAAATATAATAAATACAAAGAATCTAAAAAATGTTCTCATATATTTCATGGCTCAGGTTTTATAGGATTACTTTGCTTGTGATACAAAGTGATCATCCATCTCCCCACTCAACAAACAAGTGTTGATTATTTTGATTATTAGAGATAACATCAAATCCAGTTTGTTCAACTAACTCATTTGTTCCTACTGGCACATTATACTACATAAACTTGAAATTTGTATCCATCCATCCATTTTCTGAACTGCTTATTCCTCACAAGAGTCGCGGGGGTGCTTAAGCCTATCCCAAGTGGCTTCGGGCAGTAGGCGGGGTACACCCTGAACTGGTTGCCAGCCAATCCAGGGCACAACTTGAAATTTTAACAATTTAAAAATGTGTCTAATGACATGAAATTGGGATACAAACTGGCTTAATTTTCACAACGTTGAGCTAAATTGAAACCAGCATTTTATATATATATGGCACCACTAAAAATACATTGAACTGCCAATGGATTAATTGCTCTCAAGTTTTTAACTTCACTTTCACTGGACTGAGACAACACAAATTAAACTAACCTTTTTAGGATTTAATTACAATGAAACCCAGTGTGCCCGTCACCTTTAATCACACTTTGTAAAATACACAGACAGACTCAGAGGCTTAGAGGCTTTGACAGGTTTGTGTGAAGGGACCTGTTAAAGACTCACGTTAAAACCTACCACCACTAATGTGTAAGAATTTACATACATTACACACTCATAATAAGACAGCTGGAGAAACATGACTGGTCCTTATAAGATTAGGTTCCATGGAAGTCAAAAAAGGATCTGGAAGATGATGATGAATTGCAGTTACAGTAGCTACCGGTAGTCAGACCAATTCAGCCATTTGCCAGACTTTTAGAAGTCTTGCAGCTGCTTCCACAGTCAGAAGGGTCAAAAACACCTCCAAGGGAGACTTTTCCTGTCGATGCTGAAAAGTCAGTGAGTTCAGTTTCACAAAGTTTTCATTTTAGAAATCTTTGCTGTACAAGTTCTGCAATAAAGTTCCCAGGTCAAAAATAACTGGTGATCATAAATTGGACTTTACCTGTCACATTCCCTTATCTTACCCATCTTCCTTTCGCTGTCAATATGTTCAAATGTCTGAACACACAATAAGTGAGAGTGAGCTTCCACCAAATATTCCATCACCTTTCCAAATTAGCCTGAGGCCTGAGATGGAGTAGAAATACTCAATGAGGGATGTGCTGGCTCTTTTGTCAGTATCAGGATATACAGTACAGCATTTCTTCTTGTATCAATTCAGCCTATCAACACACAAGCAGCTCATAATAGGTCTTGTTACAGTATTGTATAGTTTCTTTCTACATTTATTTAACAGGATTTTAAAGGCATGGCATTTGTAATTAAGAATCAGCATAATATACTGTATATCAAAATGATGTCTAATTTTTTTGATTATTGCTTATAGTTGTCCACGGGTTGTCACTAATGAGAATGTGTTGTTTTGTTTTGGGGAGATTGTTGTTCACTAAATTAAGACGTCTTATATCAACTTCATGGGGGAGAATGAGTCTCAGGCCAGAAGAGCGATGCACATAATTTTAACATCAAATTCTATAGATGATTTAAAAAAAAAAAAGTCCTTACTTAGCAAAACATAATTCAACATTAATGAAAGCTAAATGCCTGTATTTTCACCCAAGGAAACCAACATCAATTGAAGTTAAGTTTGGGTTTTTCTTGCTCGTATTATTGAAGAAATAAATGCCTTTTGACAAGTTGGTCTTCCAGGAGCATGAAAATAAATGTGTAGGTTCCCAGCAGCATATTGCACTGAGTCAGCCAAACAACACGGAATAGTGTCATCTGTGTAAAGACTGGCACTACAGTCTTTTAGAGTGGAAAATCTTACAGTGCTATAAATTATAAATAAGACAGGTCTTAAAAATGCTCCTTGTTGAATATCATTTGCGACTGGATAAAATATGTCTCTCCTTGACTCACTGGGGTATTTTGAAAGGTTAATCAAAATCACATCATATATCCTCCACACAGAAAGAGGTTGGCCTAACTGTCATTATTGCTGCTCCAATAAAGGTCAAGGATCAAATTCAAACACCAAAGTTTAGTGGGCGCAGAACATTCCAATTTATGAAACTTTGCTTTGTCAGTGCGTCTTTCAGAATTTGTGTGAGTTGCTATATTTAGTGGATTGGAACCAAGGACTATATGGACTGGAGCACTTGATGTGAATGGACTTTTCAAACAGCGTTTGAGCTTTTAACTTCAGCCTTGTGAAACTCTGCGAATATATATATATATATATATATATATATATATATACACATAGACATATGAGTAAAAATGCATGCTTGCGTGCAAGTGCATGTGTGTCCATGCACACAATCTTTCACCGCAAAATGACAGCAAAAAAACAACAACATTTAAATAATTGAAAGCTTCATCTGCTGACAGAATAGACCAATATGACATCAAGCTCGAAGAACTCATAAAGTTGACGTTAAATGATTTAAATCATTTAAAAATGGTGTCAGTCAAATGCTTAGCTGAAATTCTGATTCTGAACTAGACATTCATATCAGAAAAGGCTGAGTCGCAAATGTTTGTCGACCCCAACAAAGGAGCCCTTTTCCAGAGAACCCTGGTGGCGATTTTGGTTATATTCTGCTTCTACCAAACTCCATAAATACTGCTAATTTGATCAGTTCTCTGTCACAACAGGGTCACTAAAGAAAAGTTCAACTCTATGTTAAGGGTGCAGCTATTAAGCGGTTTTATGATTAACCGTAGTCTTTAAACGTCAGGATTATATAACCGCAGCCATTCAACAACAACGGTTATTTCCGCTCACACAGTCTGTCAGTTTAAACTCAAGTGCGGCGCAAAATGCATTGGGCGAGACTTTTGAAGCCGCGGGGCCGCCATCTTCCCAAGAAACGAATCTCGGCATACGCATTTGGCTGCTAAATGCCTATGTGTGTGGTGGAAAACTGCACAAATCGGCAGTTTAAAGGCTGTGGATGAACATTTCACCTGTAAATTTGGTTGAAACGGCAAAAAATTGAAAGATGAAAGAAAAATATATATTTTTTAAGATAAAAGAAAAATAGGGTATATACTGTCCACTTGTACAGTTCAGTTATTTATTTTCACATAAACCTCTGTGATTGGCTGGCAACCAGTTCAGGGTGTACCCCGCCTACTGTCCGAAGCCAGCTGGGATAGGCTCCAGCGCCCCCCGCGACCCTTGTGAGGAAAAGCGGTTAAGAAAATGGATGGATGGATAAAATAAACCTAAAGTTAAAGCCAAGTCAAGTTCTGAAACTATAATCTTAATTTTTTTTTTTTACTTATCTGTGTGCTGTATTTGTTTTAAAGGGCAGAAACTTTTTCATTTAGTATCAGTTATTTATTGTTGTTAAAAATAAACATTTTCAAAGAATGCTGATGTGATTTTTTTAATGTCTATAAGAATAACCGTAAAACCTTAAAACCAGTTTTTTCCCCCTCAGACTATAATCGTACACCAAAATCGCAAACCATTGCACACCTACTCTATGTCCACATCTAGGAAGGGGTTAGTATTGAGGGTTACGCGGTGGTCCAATTTCTCTAAGTCACAGAATCTGTCTGAAAACTGCTCCAGCGTGGACAACAAATCACAATATTTGTACACTTAAAACATTTTCTTTTCCTTAAGGGTGGCTTTCTAGCATCTGTAAAACCAAAGTAAAGTGCTGAACTCTTCATTTTGATTTGCTTTGTGTAGAAAGAGAATCTTGCTCTAAATGCCTTTACAGCACTGCTCATATTTCATACTTTGTTTTGTCTCTGCATTGTAACTGTTGGTCCGCAGGCTCATTTTTTCAGTCGCATCTCCCAGAAAAGTCTGGTCCGCCAGCCAGGCAGCCACTCAGTGATGCTGTATCCTCCCTTCTCATTTCAATGAAAGCCTTGATGTCACCAACGAGGAAAGAAAACACTGTAGTATCTTACATCAGCTTCACCATCTGAGCGGAGATCACCCTAGTCCACAGAACATAACTTCTTGAAAGCGCTGAATGGAGTTGATGATCTTACAGGCCTTTGACATGGTCGAATCTCATGACATTTGCTCAGAGGTCCTGTTGGGGGACGATACAGTGATAGTTCACAAATCTACAGTCAGTAATAAATCCTGAGTGTCGCCCTGTCATCGCAAGTGTGTCATCAGTGTTCACTAAAACCAGTATTCCTTCACAGTGTTGTAAAAGTCCCTGGATGTTGGATGAGATCTTAAAAACTTTTCTTTGGTAAAAATCATCAAACAGTATCCTTGTAAAACAACAATCTGGGCTCTGTCTGAATCCACGGGCTTGTTGTACTGTGAAAAGCAGAAGCACCTGTTCATGTCCAAGTGCAGCTGTTTCACCGCATCCTTAGACAGCGCACACACGCTCTGCACCACAGTGTTCACACCTATCTGGGCAATGGCAATAATGGACAGAATATTATTATTATAGTCCTAGAATAACAATTCTGCCACTTGGAGGTTATAATTGTGCCTCATTAATAATCCCACCATCAGTAAAGGGCTTTTTCTGTGTGGTCAAGATGGGCGCAATTTTAAATAATACTTCTGTTGATGGCCTTCTTTGTCACAATAAGCAGGAATGTTGTTTTTGGACAGCACTTCTCAGCTCTTTCACCTTCTCTTCACGGAGGCTGCTTATTGCGTGGATATCTTAACAGAAGTCCCTGTGGACTTTGCTGAAATGCAATTCAATATTGGCTGTCAGACACGCACCACCGATCAGACCCACAAATGTTGAATGCGAATTTAGCTGGTACCTACACAGTAAGGCCAACAATGCGTGCGTGGAATCGATTGGATTACAAACATTTGCCAATACTGCCCGCACCGGACGACTTGAAAACGTATGCTCTAAGGTAGGATGGCTCTCAAAAGAAGGACATTCTTGCGTCTTCTTTACTGTTGGATTTTATTGGTTGCTATGTGCATTTATCAATTGTGAATTCGAGGTAAAGAATCTCGGGTTATTTTTTAAACCAAGTAGCTATTTCCCCCAAACGCGCTAGCTATTAGCGCTAGCATGTACAACGAAAACAGCAACAACAACATTGTTGATTCATCACTTATTTTCGTACACTTTAACAACAATTTCAAGTTTTGAGCTGCTGGGAAAGGAAAATAAAAGATTTTAAGGAGGGTATTTGGAGAGATCTCAAAATCGAACATCTTGACCACAAATCTATTTTTAGCCAGAGCTAGCCACGGCTAGCGGCTCACATAAAAGTAAAAGCATTTTTACCATCTTACAATGGCACTTACCTTAATCAAAAGGGTCAGAACACACTTTGGTAGACTTTGTCGGTTGGAAATCCTTTCGATGTATCTTTGTAATTCCGGACACTTCTTTGCCGTTCCCATTCGACATTCCATGGACATGCACACAATGACGGCATGTGAATACTATCTAGAAGTTTCATTTCACATTTTTGTTCGCCCAATTTTGCACCCGTGAACAGCACAAGTGTTTGCGAAAATCCGGAATGAATGAACAAATGCATGCATCAAAGTAACTTGTAGTAAGCAACACAAGTGCTCCTCAGCATTTGGTTGCGTTGTCTTGCTGGTCGTTTGCCCCACGAAAGGCCTGTTGGGTCGATAGGTGGGGGTCGGTGACGTTATGTGAATACTATGTACAGTATAGACATTGTAATTTGGATATACTACTGGTGACCATATTTAAAATAGCAAAAGATTGTGAAGAGCTCATGAAAGTGACAGACAGTATTATAAAAATTACAACCTCTGCTTTGCGGAAATTCAGTTATCACGGGTGGGCGTTGAAAGTAGTACCCGCGAAAAGTGAGGAAACACTGTACCAATTTTCACTTAAAAAAAAAAAGTTTTTAAAGCTTCATAGACACTGTGGTCATCTCTGGGCATTTATTACAGTTTCATCTAACATACAGCACAGCATAAAATTATTTGCAAACTGGGCCAATATACTTACTCAAAACTAATGAATGAATGGTTTATTTTGGCTCCATACATAACACAGAAAAGAAAACACAAACATCCTTTTGAACAAATCAATTAATTACCGAAACAGGAATACGCTTAAGCACCAGGCTTATTATTACCTACGCTGGTCTCCACGCCACGAGCATGTCTCCGGTTTAGGAGTGCAGAGCGCTTCTCGTGAGCTAAATTTTTGGACCATCGACACAGCTCAGCATGTTATTTGAAGGATTCGTTTCCTCGGCTTTACCCGGCCGTCTCTGCCTCTAAATGGCTCATCAGACCTCGTGCCTAAAGTTCGCCAATCTCATCAGCCATTCTAGGAAGTACCAGCCAATTAGAGTCAGAGGAGGATGGGTCATGGCTTCTCCATCCTTGAAGAAAAAATGGATAATATGGCTCACAGATATGACTGACTGAAAAATGAATGGGTATACGCTGTATACCTTGGGCAACACCACTTTCCACTTTAGGGGATGCGTTTCATAGAATAAGCTTATTCACTGTATGATCATATGGTTCACAGATCTATGGTCTCACTTTACAAAACACTCTTACCGTACTAGAAAAGTAAAATTAAATTTAATGGTCATTGAGTGATCCATGCTGACAGACCTGAATTGTGAAAATGTTCAAATATTCATACAGGACACTTGAGGGCTGAATGTGTCAAAGTGATGTGCGGTGTAGTGGAAAAACAGCTAGCGGGTGTTAAAATCAGCACTTCACTTCACTGTTCTCAATTTGGTCAATGGATCATTGAGTCGTATTGCGTATACTGTGAACCGCAACCCACTTCAGCAAGGTAACCAATTGTTTGAATGGAAATCCATCCACTGAGTCAAACGGTTGTAAAATCAGCGTGAAAAGGTCCACTTGATTTTTAGTCAGTGAACCACTTGAGACACGAATCGCATCGAAAAGACAGCTGTGATGTATTGAAGATACATGCATATGTCCGAGTGAACCTCCTGGCAGAACTGTCTCATTACAGATGGAGACCAGATGGAAGCAATGAGCTCCATCACCTCACCAACTCTATTTTAATAGGAAGGAAAAAGCGTTTCTTGACACATCTAATTGACAGAGAGGTTTCATGCCAGACGCTTGCTTAAATTCCGGGTGCTGTGCAGTGTGCACTCCCTACTGGAATGCATCCCGTGTGAGATTAAACTAAATCAGGATAAGGGATGGATGGATTTTGCATGTTCTCCCTGTTGCTTGTACTCCAGATTCTTCCCACATTCCAGCATGTCTAATAGGTTCATCAGACTCAAAATACACATTAATGTGGTTGTGAAAGTGAATGGTAATTTGCCGAAATGTGCTTTGTGATTGACAAGGGATCAGACTAGGGTGCACCGCACGTCTCATACTAAATTGACTGCAAAGAGATTGGAGCATCTCCATGTCCCTAAACTGTATCGAAAATTGAAGGATAAAAAGCAGAACGACACTGATTGGATTCCGGTTTGGTTGGAGAAGTTACTAACAAGCCCTGTTCCCAATTGTGACGTTATTAATGACATGGGGCAATTTAGTCTTTGGATTATGCTGTCAAAATTTTAATAATTTGATGGCATTGTGGAAGAATGCTAAGCACTGAGGAAAGTTCAGACTTTCTTCATTTTTCTTAAGCATTGTTTGTGAGTGGTTGTTCGTCTACGTGTGCCCTGCGATTGGCTGGCGACCAGTTCAGGGTGTGCCACGCCTAACGCCCGAAGACAGCTGGGATAGGCTCCAGCACTCCCATGATCTTAATGAGAATAAGCGGTTCTATAAATGGGTGTATGGAAGGATGGATTATTCATCACTGTTAAACCTGCATAGGGTACTCTTTTAAATGCAATATTTACCTTTGTGACTTTTTTTAGTTGTTCCCATTATTATCATCATATTGCTGGCATCAGGCTGAAACATTGTACCTGCAAAATAGTGACTTTTCAAGAGACCCTAAAAACGGCATGTTTGTTCGATCATTAACATTACATCATCAAAGAGATCAAGCCATTTTCAACACTTTAGATTGGTCAATAATTTGTAAAAAAAAAAATAATACCCACATGTGTGGACTGACCAGAGGTTATAGATTTTTGAAAAAAAATATGAAATTTACCAAACTGTGACTTGTGAGGTTTTGGCCCAATGCCAGCAATATTTTATTATGGCTGTATGCCTGAATAACATCCTAACATTAATGTTTCATTATAATAATGTTATCATGTTCTTTTGATTTCATTATTTTGGAAGGTAGAAATGCAGAGTATTTTTGCTCCCTTGTAGTGAGGAGTGCTCGTCAATTTTGAACACCCTCTCGGCGTGTGAAGCTCACTAGATGCTCCGGGTGAACGGCCGTGTTTACACTCTAAAAACAGTTGGGCCAAAAGTAACCCAATTATGGATAAAAAATGGACCAATCCACTTTATGGGTCAATTTGACCCAACTTTCTGGGTTGTTTTGTACAAAATGACCCAATTTTTTGACCCAAGTAGAGGATCAGTCCATTTTTGACCCATAGTGTTGTTACTGTTTTTAGAGTGTACTGTATCACTATTTTCTTTAGAATTGAATATTTTGTTTATGAAAGGTATATTACCTTACAACAAAGAACTGGTCATTCGATATTATTGTACAGCTGAAATAAATCTAAATGCAATGGATAGAGAAATTCTATTCTTCGGGAACTCTTTTTTTGGGAGACAATCTGTTTGATGTCATTCTCCTTTCACCCTAAATCAGCTGCGATTGGCTTCTGTTCCTGTCATGCCACTGAAAAGAACAAGTTTCATAAGAAAGGCATCATAGGGATTTACAGAGTGGAATGAAGGGGCACGATAGGCCCTTAGGTGTTTATAATATAGAAATGGGCAATTTGATCTACAAGATAACCACTGTTTTGACACTCAATGGTGCTGAGGGAGTCTGGGATTGTCATTTTTCAGTGGTTTAAAATTGATATCCCCTTTCGGCAGGAGGATATGAATGTGATACATGGTTGTGATAGTCTGGTTCCTTCATAGCGTCTCTCTTTCAAAATGTTTCCTTATTTTCATTTTCGATTGTCATCACATGGGTAGGGTGAGGCTGAGCACTGACCTTCATCATAAAAAAAATATATATTTCAGCTAGTTTAGCAAATTGAGTTCAGGGATACGTCACAAGGAAGGAACATCACAGTTGCTTTTACGTAAAGCTCTGAGCTGAAAGAGGCATCACAAACGACCGATCCGTCCATGCTGGGTTGTTTTAAATTTCATTTGGTTTGCTCATTAATAATATTTGCAGACCTTTACCAAACGGCAATTTAAAAAAATGAAAAGTCATTTTTTCCAGTTAGTTTGTGAAATTTCTTTTGGTGTGGTTTTGTATAACTTACTATTGATTCTTTTCATGTTTATTTTAAAAGGGGAATCACCTTGTGCATTGCATTTTTAATGTTATTTTTCTGTTAAAGCCGTTATGACTGTAAACCCTAATAAATGTATGATTGCCTCGTATGACATGCATACAACAAATTGATGAATAGCTTGTTTTGAAATCAGGCTAGTAAAAATTTTGTCCAAATATTGCAAAATTTATTTCAAAAGTGGTATTGGTAAAAAAAAAAGAAAAAAGTTTGCAATATGTCTACATTTTGATAAGTGAAGACAATTTTCAATTTTGGTATTCTAGCAAGAAACATGAAATCGATGCACATAATTTGCTTTTGCAGGACAAAGAAATTGATGTGGCAGACCAGATCTGGCCCCCGGGCCTTGAGTTTGACACCTGTGACATAGCGCCACCAGTTGTAGCAACATATAATCATGATGAGATCGTTTGCCATTTCAGGCACTTGCTATAAAATTATTAAGACACATCCTAAACAAATGAACTCCATGATATGAACTTGTCATTATGAAAACATATCTTTGTAAATCCCCATCCATTTGTTTCTTATTCAAGTGTGACATAACTTATGACTTTGTGCATGAATTCCTTTTTATTTGTTAAGAGTCAATAGTTTATGTTTATTATTTTTCATGTTGGCACCGTGGAGTTGAGATAACTACAAAATTCTCCCATTCCTGTTTCTGCCTAATATTTGGAACCAAACATAATATTCCCCCCAAACACACACACACACACTAAAAGCTGTTTTTCTTTTCTACCATATCTGAAAAAAATGAGCAACAGAGTGAATCAACAGCCACTGTGATTTATATGGAAATGAACTAAATACATATGCGTGAAATTTCAGTAACAGTTAGTGGACGCACACGACAGTTCAGTTTTTGTTATTGATAAAACAAAACCTTACATATGCTCTGCTTTGTAAGCTGGATAAAAAAAGCAATTATGATGATTTCTTTTTTGCCCATTATTGCTTACATTTGCACACAAAGAAATAAGCACAGCTACATGCGTCCCTGGTTAGCAACATGGCCCAAAGCCCAAACTATCCGGATGAGATTGGATAATTTTGACCGCAGCTCCACACATCGCCAAAAATTACACGGCTGAGACTCATAAACAGACCTAGCATGTTCCAACACTAGTCAAGATGAAACATAAAACTCAGCTCTCATAATGATATTGAAAGCAGGCTCTATTATCTTGGGATAAACAAATTATCTCTTCAAAACTCCCTTGCGGTGTAAATACCACAAGTGAGAAACATGAAAAAAAACAAATCCACATGCTGCTTTGAACAACACCAGAACACATAAGGCCTCTGAGAGGACAGGTACTCAATTTCAATTTAGTCATTATACAGAGGAGAAACAACTTTTTGACTTTGTCACTTCATCTGCAAGTGTGAAGGTTGAGCTGGTCAGGTTCATCAGCTCTCATGTTTTTGTTACAGCTGTAAGCTGTCAGTCAATAATTGGCTCCAATTTAGATAACACAGATAGCCAACAATGACTTAAAACGATAACAGCTTATTGTATCCTGGGCGTGGTCAGCCTACACCACGATTACATAAACAAACATGGCATGTCTGCCTCCCAGGCCTGAGGTTCAGGATTCAAATGTCATCTCTGGTCTTTCCATGTGGAATTTGCCTGTTCTCCTACATCCAGATGGCTTGGGAAAGAAGACTAGGCATAGAGTGATAGGGAATGGGGAATGCACACTAACTACCAGAGAGGGTTTGGGATGCTGAGAGAACAGACAGATGGGGAGAATGAAAGAAGGTGAGAGGTTGTGGGTAGCGTTGTCTCTACTGCCCTTGTTCGTGTAATTGAGGTCCAATTGCAGCAGTATGGATGCATAGTGGTGCAGCAGAGAGTCCAAACAGGGTAGGTGCACTAAACAGCGGATGCCTGAGTACCTTGGGCCCTGTGCTGAATGCACGGAGAGTGCTGCAGAGTCAGAAGAGCTGGCAGTGGAAGGGAAGTGGAGGGGGGATGGGGAGGTTGCAGGAACAGGTGGGGAAACAGCAGGTGGCGAAAGGCGAAGAAAAAATACCGCATGGCTTGAGCCTGTGAGTATGTGTTTGGAGCCAAATGATCCAGATTTTGAAATGAAACAATTCAGTCATTGTGATGTAGCCGGTTGCTATCCCAAATGCTGGTTTTAGATTCACTTGTTAATGTGGGTTTTGGATGAGAATAAGCATTACATGATCAGGAGTTTGGGGACTGATCACCGATCAGCAAGTTAAAAAACAACAACATCAATCTGATCACAAAATGAAGCAATTTTAGGCGATTTGTAAACAAAAACAAAAAACCTTAATTAATGAATGGATCAGTGGATTGAGAAATATATCTAATTAAACAACTTAAACTACAATCGACCCACAATTGATCCCTGCCATAGCGAAAATCCACATCTAATTGACACTCATTGAAATGCATGGGAAAAATCATGGTACTGTGAAAATTTCTTAATAAAAAACAATAATAATATAACCTGTACTGTTTGCATGTTTACCTCTCCTCTGACTTTAATGAATTAAAAAAAAAACATGCATGAACATCATTCAGTCATTCAGGAAGTCGGGAGCTTTGCTAAAACTAATGCTAAAAACTATTGATATCGTGGTTCGACAGCTGTAAAAAGACTGTACACTTACACACCAACTACTTCACGGCAACTTCCTGGCTCCAAATTCTGCTTCTGCTGCCCGCTCTTTTTTGGCTCATATTGGAAGCTGTCTGTGTTACATTGGTTGTCCACTTTTATTTGCACATCCGCCCCTTTCTACGCAAACGGTTTTGACTTTCTAAGTAATCGCGTCGCGAGATTAGCTCAACTCACGTTGAGCTAATCTCGCGATAACCGGTTTGTCTTGTATCGCTCATTTAGCAAAGTATGTTAGTTTAAACAATACACCTGCCTGCTGGTTGCATCAATGTGCGTGGCTGGATGTAAATGTAATTTACGACTAGTGATGAAAGCTATTTTGTATTAAATTATTTTATTTGAAGGAGAAAAATGTTTTTACGACTTTTTACCAGTAAAAAGAAGTACACAAACACTATTACTTTGTGACTGGATGGTCCAGTGTACAGAGGTGGAACTTCAGCTTTCCGCTCCCACGACACGCGACAAGGCTAAAAATAGATTAGCTTTCGGAGTCACGTAGCTACTGTCTACAGATTGAGTCCAGAGTGAGCAAGGGTGTTTTTGTTGTAATTTCTTATTACGCAGGTCCGATCAATGACATCACTAGCCAAAAATCATAACATTACAGTCGATTACCGATTTTGCACACAATGCAAAGTATCGTCCAATCTCAATCCAGTCAAACAGATTTTCAATCCAGTCGATCAGATTGGTGTAAAGTCTAATTGATGTACATAAATAGTCAATAATGTGACAAAATCCTTAACACCCAGTTGCTCCTGATTACTGTCTTCTGCTTGGCAATGAGAAAGCCTGCTGATGGCACAGTTGAATGTTTATATCATTTATGTAGAAAAGAAACAATAACAGTTTTCAACAACGTTAACACTTATTTCAGGCTGCCAAAAAATTTGCTGAATAAATAAAAAAGTGCTGCACTCAGAATGGTTGGTAAGTACTTGGACAGATGATTGATTGGCAATACCTTTAGTTCCTGGCAGCTCTGGGCCACCTGCATTTAGCAAACACAAACTGGACCTCTTCTGCTCCTAAGGCTTCATGTTAAAGTAGGGTTGCACAAAATCAAATTTTTTGCTGCCATGATTCAAAATAATCTATCACTGGCGGTATTTAATTTGATAAAAAAGTAGGATCTGTTGCATATCTAATCAAGCACTCTAACAACATGTAGTCAGCCAACCACCAGAGGGCGAACACAACTTTACGGCTTCATTAAACTTCCTGAATAACAAGCAGGCACTATGAAGGGGTCACCTTCTACTGTGCCGTCCCAAGGTATCTGAGTTTTCATGAACAGAAAGTAGTTTATTCTTATCTCTGCTATGATCCGGCACGGTAGCTAATCTAAACAGTAACAACACTCAGAGGTAACATTGAGAAATTGCCTCTGCAAGGATGTGGACAATAAACCAATCTAGCTCAGGACAAAGAAGGTGAGAAGCGGAGAGGCATTTCTACCGATCTGCTCCGGCTACAGTGAACTTTTCAACTGGGCATTGGGCTAATCAAATTCTTTCGCAATGCACAACCATTACTATTGAGCTTTTATGGTTGTCGCAGCCTCGGGCCGAGCATAGCAAGGCCACACAAATGAGACCTCGGAGGCCTTTAAGGCAGCTTTGTCAACTGATCAAGATAACACATGCAGCCCAAACACAAACGTCCGCATGAAATTTGCATTTCTGTAAAGGGATGCAGGCCATGTGCAGCAAGAACCAAAACTCAAAGTCTCTCTGTAATGCATGCGCAGTCTGCGGGGTTGAAGCTAATTGCCCTAGCATCTTGATCTAATACCGCTATACAGCCTCTGTTCAGGACTAGATTTTCTCTACATTTCCTATAAATAAACTAATTTGGGGGGGACGAAGCAAGAAAAAGCAACACTTTCTTTAAGATTGATGTTATGCAAATACTGTAGTACACAGAGTGGCCATGAACAAATGCTAAAATAGTTTGGGAAACCCATTAGGCGCTCAGTCATTCTCCTTGTGCTCTGTTATTTACTCAGGCATGCTAATTTGTCATCAATCTTTTTCTGACCAGCAATTATTCGAGACTGTCCTTCTAACTAGACTTTTAATTTGAGTCAACACTCTGCCACTCCTGATGCAAAACGAAAAACAAACCTCTCTCTTCATAATGCTTTATGTAACTAATATCTGAGCAAATGTTTTGCTGCAGTGAAATTGTACTAAATGCATCTTTTTTTGTGATGAAGCAAGGATGTCAGGTAATTCATGTGGAAAATGTTGATATGTGATATTCCTGCATCTATTTACATGTACTTGTGAATAGACTTGACATTTTCTCATCTAGATAATTACAAGAGCGATTAGGTATTCAGGTGGGGCTCTTTAATTAGGCCCTCATCTACAGTTCTTCAGATACTGACACTTTCAGCATATGAACCTACTTTACTGAAGGCCTTTGGCATATGGATGAGAAGCATCAGGGTTACAGTATATTCACTGTAAACGTATTCAGGGCAAGATCAAACACAGAGCTCAGTTGGATATTTGATACACTTTATATTGCTGGCATCGGGTGAAGTCACCACTTTTCAGGAAACGCCAAAAGCGGCATTTACGTTCAAAATTTTACATTACATCATCAAAGTAATCAAGCCATTTTCATCACTTGAGATTGGCTAATAATTTGCAAAAATTACACCCACGTGTTTGTGAAAAAACTGAAATTGACCAAATGAAAAGTGGACAGCGAAAGTCAACAATTCCAGGAAGGATAGAGAAATTTGCATTAATTCTCCCTCCCAAGACCTAAGTGCTTAATATGCTAGGAGATGTGATGTGATAACTGTGATGATGATTTCCAATTTGTAATGGTAAAATGCTACAATGCAGGATTTTTGTCACGCAACAACAAAAGCAACAAATTGCTCATATCAGAGTGGTGTGAATTTTGGATAACACAAGAAGGCCTTCTCAGATGAATGCATAATGAGATAATGCATGACGGCAGTGATGGACACAATGTTTGAAGGCAAAAATAGAAAATGACAGCTAAAGATTAAGCTAATACCCCTGTCAGTTTTAGTCAACCTTTTTATTTTAATTTGGTGATATATTTTGAATTTTGGTTCATATGTTTGTTGTTTTGAATGGCAATGATATATTATTTAGAATATTACTGGTCTATCACATGTTGACTGACAGCAATCAATAGGATTTGTAAAAATTCTCAGTATAGGCTTGAAGTGGCCTCAGTCAAGACAAACACATTTCAAACTGGCCATCTTTTTCCACACTTTTTCCTTACTTGCTGTCCAGTGTTGCAGATATAGATTATGGGTGGGAATGTGAATCGAACCGTTGTCTATTGTGCTTCAGATGTCTTTTTTCCCCACAGACCGGAACATCCCAACTGCATTCACATTCAGTTTCAACATATATTGATGTCATCTGGTTTCTTACTGAACAAAAAGCCTGTTGAGTCTCGTATTGAAGCCGAGGGTTTTACCATGTACTAAAAGCCTGTGGCTTGGGGCGTGAGAAAGCATCAGTACTGGATGAACTGTGAGTGTTGCCATTTGAAGGTGAAGCATGAGAATGTCACGCAAGTCCGAGAACTTCTTTACAGACCACTTAATGTCCAATTGGACTGCTCATTGAGTGGGATGTTTTAGTTACTCAGAACTCAAGACAGAATTCTTTTTTTTTTTCTTTGTCTGTGATCAGTTGTTAGTGGGAGAATCTTTTTTTGCAGGCATTTGCTTACAGATCTATAATCCATTTCACAGTTGCTAGGAAATCTCAGAGTACAATTAGACAGTCATTGTCACACACAAGCTGTTCTGCCTGGAAAACTGCGGCAACACATTCTAAAAGTAGTGCCAACTCTCATGCCCATAGTCAACATTAAATAAACATTGGCTGCACCTAAATTCCATGTAGTAACGGCACATATTGGTTGTCGCATAAGAACACATGCTTGATTGAGCTGTATTTGATTTCATTCTGTAAAGTACTGTAGAGAGTCACCAAGTTATATTGTTTTCTGCTCCACTCCCTTATGCTTAACGTACTGTACATGCCTTTTGAAATATTCAGTGCACAACCTTCCCTTTGCTTTGCCGCTTCAGCCTGGGTGGTGGGTGAGCAGGAAAGTGTAGAATTCTCCTTTTTGTTGCCAGTGCCCACTTCTAACAACAGGATTGGTCGAGTTCAGCCTGCATTATGTCTTCATCCACCCCCTCAGCCACACAGCAACTGAAAGGATTTCCCACATTGAGGAAGCTGTTTGACATGGTGTTGATGTGAACAAGTCGTGGCGTATCTTGTTGTTGCTCAAGGAAGGTGACAATGAGATGTAAGGCGGCGAGGTTACTGAAGGGAGGGTAGGTGAGACAGGGAGCATGTGATTGTGACTCTTGGGAAAAGTCATTGATGAGAGCGTGTGGGAGGGAGAATGGCAGATACAGAGAGGTGAGGTGGTAATGAAAGAAAAAGTGCAACACGATTAACATGTAAGGAATTAAAATGTCACAGAAGTCGTCTGGGAGAATGAAAGAGGCAAACTGAAGACTGTTAATGGCCCTGTGTACTTGTAGCATGAAACAAGTAAACACATGAGGGATTATGGGACTATCACATTTGTTTGGAGAAATTGGAGACATGTTTGGCCATATTGTACAAATCATTTGTTTAAGCCTGAACAAGCAAGTACCCTTGCGTTTCCCAACAGTGACTTTTCTAAGCTAAACTGCAGTGACAATGCCAAGCTCATTGAAGGAAAGCTTCTCTTGAAGATGTTTCCCTCACTTGGAGTTAAAAAAAAACACTAGCTTCTAATTAGATTGGATTGTAATGGCTCAAAATGATGTTAACACAGCAGTTCAGTGACGGTGCTAGTTTCTACATTAGTCTAAAAATGCTCTTCACTCTCCCCCATGAGGCTAGGTTAAAGGGAATGGGGGAAAAACAAACTCAAAATAATTTGTTCGCTTTAAAATAATGCTAGTTTTATGTTGATGGTACATCCATCCATCCATTTACTTAACCGCTTGTCCTCACAAGGGTCACTGGGGGCGCTGGAGCCTATCCCAGCTGGCTTCGGGCAGTAGGCGGGGTACACCCTGAACTGGTTGCCAGCCAATCGCAGGGCACACAGAGACAAACAACCATCCACACTCACAATCACACCTATGGACAATTTGGAGTGTTCAATTAACCTGCCATGCATGTCTTTGGACTGTGGAAACCGGAATACCCAGAGAAAACCCACGTAAGCACAGGGAGAACATGCAAAATCCACCCAAGAAGGCCGAAGCCCGGACTCGATCTCACGTCCTCTGCGTTGGGAGGCGGCCGTGCTAACCAGTCACTGTGCCGCGGTTGACGGTACAATCACTTGTAATAATCTTGCCTATTTGAATGTTCTAATTGGCCCCTTTTTCACTTCATGGTACCTATTTGTTACAACACAAGTGTATGCACGATTGCCACTTTGGCAAAACCAAGTGCTATGAGGCACAGGTAGAGTTCCAAGTGTGCTGAGCTGGTGGAGGTGAGGGTAACCAATTCTTATTGGTGACGTAGATTAGTCATCGCCTTTTGTGGATACAAGGCATTACATAGCAAAAATGAAGTAAAATGCTACCATAAGCTGATCTTGTTACTGTGCCTTAGGTCTGTCTGAACAATGCAGTAGTTTACTGTCACGGTTTTCAATTTCCTGTTGGTGTTGTGTGTTTTCTTGCATCCCTGTGACCTCATTTTCATTCATGGTTTCTATTAGCGTGTTTCGAAGTGAAGAATCAACTGCCTCAAATTTGAGAGCTGAGGCAAGCCGGTGCTATGCAATGTGTTACGTGCCGGGTGGCACACAAGTGGTGTGAGGGAACGGGTAGCACACATGGAGGAGGGAAGTGGTGGAAAAGGGGGGGCACACTGATAAAAACGGGTGGACATGAGGTGGGGCAACACATGACGGAACACTATACCTCAAAACACAGAAACTAAACAAAATGGAGCCAATGTTCCCGAAGTTCCCACTGTCAAAGTAACACCCAAGGAAATACTGACTGCAGAATATAACCGATAGTTGTTATGGTAAACACTTTAATGAATCGTGGATAATGAAACAAACAGGAAACGAAATATGGCGTACGGGGCACTTCACGAAAGACAGTCGGATGAAACAAAAACACACAAAAGAGGTATATGGGGTGGCAACCCGAACGAACGAACGAACGAACGAACGAACGAACGAACGAACGAACGAACGAACGAACGAACGAACGAACGAACGAACGAACGAACGAACGAACGAAAGCTAGACAAACACCAAAAGCCAGGCCTTGCTCCTGACCTGACCACCAGCCTTTTAAGCTGTGGCTACTAAGGACTACAGCTGGTCCTGCACCTGAACCCAATGAGGTAATCAGCGCTCCTCCCCTGCCCTTACTGGTGAATCGAGTCGGGGAAATGGTCCACCAATCAGGAAGGAGCGTTCAAACCGTCCACACCCAAAACACACACACAAAAAACAAACGCCCACGAACGTCGTGGGCCGTAACAAATGTAAAAGTAGCTAATATTAGTGGACCTGCTTGGACATTGTTGTGTTGTTAGCATTTATGTTCATTGTTCTTCAATCCATTTTACTGCCAAGTTACATGTAAAAAACTAAACAAATATGAGCAGCCAGGGTACATTACTCCTTTAAAGCCCCCCACAACAATGTCTTCAGTTCTGGGGACAACTTGACCTGCAAAGGAGAACCAGGAAAAGCAAATATGACTACAAATAACAGATTGAGAGGCAACTCTTCAACAGCAACCTCAAGCAGGTGTAGCATGTGGTCCAGCAGATCACATACTTCAAAGGCATCACATTTGCTGAGGAGCTGAATATATTCTTTGCATGCTTTGAAGTCCGTTGCGACTTAAATAACATTGGCTGTATACGTCCAAATAAAGTTTCCACAAAATGTATCGAACTGGAAATGATTTTTGAAAAATTAATCGCATAGTTATGTTAGTAACAACCAAATGAATAATATAGAGCTAACTTGTCATGACAGTCGGGGTTGCTTTTAACTGAAATTGTTATGGAAGTAAATTTCCATAGGTTGGCTGTTCTGGCTTGCTATTCTATTCTATTCTCTTCTCTTCTTCTTTTCCTTTCACCTTTTCCCTTCAGGGGTCGCCACAGCGAATCAGTTGCCTCCATCTAACCCTGTCCTCTGCATCCTCTGCTCTCACACCAACTCCATGTCCTCTTTAACTCCATCCATAAACTTCCTCTTTGGTCTTCCTCTAGACGTCCTGCCTGGCATTTGGAAACTCAGCAACCTTCTGCCAATATACTCGCTATGTCTCCTCTGGACATGTCCAAACCGTCTCAGTCTGGCCTCTATGACTTTATCTCCAAAGCCTCTAACGTGCTGTCTCTCTGATTTACTCATTCCTGATTCTCTCCATCCTCCCAAAGAGAATCTCAGCATCTTCATCTCTGCCACCTCCAGCTCTGCCTCCTGTCTTTTCCTCAGTGGCACTGTCTCCGGACCAAACAGCATCACTGCTCTCACCACAGTTGTATAAACATTTCCTTTCATTTGAGCTGAAACTCTTCTAACACTCATCACACCTGACACTTTTCTCCACCCGTTCCAGACTGCTTGCACACTCTTCTTCACTTCTTTTCCACACTCTCCATTGCTCCGGACTGTTGACCCTAAATACTTCAACTCCTCTACCTTCTTGGTGTCTTCTCCCTGTAACCTCACTCTTCCACTTGGGTCCCTCCCATTCACACACAGATACTCCGTCTTGCTACGGCTAACCTTCATTCCCCTCCTTTCCAGGGCAAACCGCCACGCTTCTATCTTCTCCTCCACCTGTTTTTGGATGATTTGGCAAATAGGCAGATGTCTTTTTCTACTTTGTATTGTGTAATGTTCCTCATTATAGAGAAGGATACTAATAAGAAGTGATGTGGCATGACAAATTCTGAAAGTTACAGTGGCAAACTAAAAAGGAGGAGGTGAGAACTGTAAAACATGGAGGAGGAGACTTGGTTATGTTCTGCCACTGTATTATTGCATTTGGCACAGGATCCTTTCAATCTGTGTAAGGTACAATGAAACCTCAACACTAAACAGTGGCCAAAACACCCAAGAAAAGCTATTTGGGCCCTGATCCAAATCCTATTGAGCATCTGTGGCAGGAGCTGATTAATGCCATCTGGAGAAACCTGAGACGGATGTAGCATTTGCTCATGAGGAGTCAGCCAAAATACCCCTTGACAGGTGAACAAATCAATCAATCACTCAAACCTTTATTTAAATAGCACCTGCCATCCGTATAAAGCAACACAAAGCACTTTACAAAACAAATGATAAAAGACACAACAAACACTTCCCTCTCACTCACCTGCCGTCTCAACACCGCCCAACACAAGTATAAAAGTAGTCGCAGTTCAAAAGATGATTAAATACTTAAATGGTTGCTGGGACATGGTTGAGCACAGTGAAGAAACTGCATGATGGAGGGGCGTCAGCAACAGGAGCTGAAGCTGACAGGAGTCAGGACCTCAGGCAAAGACTTGCCCAAACCTCAGAGTAGCCCCCTCTGACACCAGAGCCCATCACAACTCCCTTAGCCTTAACTAAAATGAATAAAAACCAAGACTAGGAAGTGTATCAACAATTTACCCTGCCTGTGTAATGTCAAGTACATAAGAGCAACCTCCTGATGGCTGCGTGCCAAAGAGCAACTCTCCGATAACCCATTTGTCACTACTACGTCCATGTCTTTACTTTGTTGGCACTCACAGATTATTTTCGTGTCGCGCTTCTTGCTCTCCCTCTCTCGCACTGGCCTTTTGTCATGCAGGACTTGGGGGACTCTCTTACAACTCTGTCCCCTCTTTACTCCTTTTACCCCCACCTTCTCTTTTGACATTCATAATTTGTCATGCCACAGCGGTTCTTCTTGGTCTCCTTCTCTGTCTCCTCCACTTCTGATTTGTTATGCCAACGACATTCCCCCGTGGACATCTCATTGGTCACTGTCCGCTGAGTTTTCTATTACCCTTTCTCACTAAGCCCCCCTGTTCACTTCCCCTCCATGTGTTTGATCTCATGCAGTCAGAAATTTGTTTTCCCGACAGCATGCTGCTGAGGTGTTTTTTTTCTCCCCCTCTGCAACATCTTTATCAGCAGAAAACACAAAGAGTGCACTTTATCGAGAAGCTTCGTATACGGCTTTGTCCAGATTTTAATTCAAGAGAATTTCTTGTTTTGTGTGCCTTTCATTATATGTATTGTATGTAGCAGAGCTGAATGCAATATTAGGTTATTAGTAGAAAAGAGAGAGGCATTTTTCTTTGTGGAATGCTTGTGTTCCCTGCCAAAAGCAACCGTGTGTGTTTGTGTTGTTTACATAGTACATTGAAGAGACAAAACAAAAGAACTAGCAGATCAAGACAGGCAAATCATATTTTAGTCAGCAAAGGGCAACAAGTGCTTTGTTACAGTATTATCTGTTGTACAAGTATATGATACTGGTGTTTATTCTTATGGTAACCAGCATATGGTATGCCTTTTCAACTCATTTTATGCTGCAGACTAATGACATTACTTATTATTATTGTATTGTTACAAAATGCAAAAGTAGCCATGAGATAAAAAAAAAAACGTTGTGTTGCTAAAGTAACCTGCTGATAGTAAATGCATATTCTAAATGTTATTATTTTAAATCAGATATTCTTTTTATTTTTATTTTTAGGTATAGACCGATATTGGGCATTTTGGCAAATATCGCTATCGGCCTTTTTTCAAAATCTGACGAACGATAACCGATAAAAGGTAAACCTAAAACCATGTCAAACTCAGGAAACTATTTATTTAAATTTTCAGTTAACTTTAGACTCTAGACAACTCTAGACAACAAGAGATCCTGCTGACTCTGGGAAGCTTCTGAACCTTTTGTTTTTGTTTGACATGTGTCAAAGAAATGTGGAAGTTTAAGATTTATTTATTTTTATTTAGGAGAATAAAACATTCAAATTTGGTATTTACTTCTTTAAGTGTCCATTTAATTTTTTAAGACTTACCAATGACCTTGGGAGTTCCCTGATTTATTTATTTATTTTTTAATCTAAAATTAAGTATATTGTCTAAGATAAAAACAAAAACAAAAACTTATATATTTTGAAAAGCCTTAAAAATAGTCCAACAAGCATCAATGCTGGAAGACATTACAACAAAGTCTATGAGGCCACTATTTTCCCCTCTTTTTACTAATACATAATCATTGGCTTCAAATATCAGTTATCAACCTCCTTGACTAATAATCGGCATCGGTATTGGCCCTGAAAAACAAAACAAAAAAAACATATCAATCTATTTCTTTCTTCTTTTTTTTTGTCCAATCAAATTCCAGCCTTTCTGTGTTGCCATGTCACTCTTATCTGCCAAGGGCCTTTCAAAATCAGTAATGCGAGCCCAGAAGAGCATTACCAATGAGACTGTTTTTCTGTTTTTTTTAACCAATCAAATTTCAAATTTGTCCTTCCAAGGCCAGCAAGCTGACCCTTGATGATGTCAGCATTTTTTTCATCCTCTGTTTGGTTGGTCAGAGCAAGTTCCACGAACAAAACACATCTGTTGCTATGTACAAATATCAATGCATTTAATAATCCAAGAAATACATCTCTGTTAAGAATTATGTTTTTTTTGGGATGGATGGATATATGATACTATACATACAGTAGATATAGACTAATATTGATTTTGAACAGCTCCAGATGAACTCTAACCCTTATTAGCATAATTGTGTACTGTGCTGTTGTATCACTTTTTTTTAAATGTAGAATTGATGCATTCTATGATTGTGATGAGATAGTGGCAGAATTATTAAAAGGTGAATAAAAGTCACGTTTATCCCCACTAGAGGCCAAAGTAGCAAATGCACCGTCCACCCGCCACTGTGAAAAAGCTGAGTCCCAGGTTAAAATGGCCTGCAGTGATGAAGAATGCATCAGAGCGGCTTGCCTGTTGCTCACTGATGGCTGCGTAGCGCTTACTTGCCCTCGCTATATCACAACTCTGTGGTACATAAACTGCGAGCTTTCATGGCCGGGAGACAAGGCGATGCTTCACGCGCCTCAACTCCGCATGTGGCCAACAACAAATCAAAAATATCCCTGAAGGCCTGTTTCGTGTATAGAATGACAGCATTGTCGGAAAGAACCCTGTTTACTTGGTTTTGTAAAAAACTAAACAATTGAATTCTGAATTCTGCTGTTGTGGAAATAGTACTGACATATTGAACATTTGGCCACATGCATTTGAAAGTTTAGAGCACTGGTTCTCAGCCCAGGTCCTCGACTACCCATATCCAAGCTGTTTTCCATGTTCCCCCCAGCCAACGCAGCTGAGGATCGTTATCATGCTTCATGCAGAGCTTGCTGATTAGCTGGTCGTTTGAAACACCTGTGTTGCTTGTGGGAGACATGGAAAACAGGCTGGATAGGGGTACTCAAAGACCACGGTTGAGAAACATTGGCTTAGAGAAATTAATGGCATGGCAGTAGCCGGCCACTGGTGTATGAATGTGTCTGTTCAAATGGGTGAATGTGACGATTTGTAAAACAAAAGGTTGTAATTCCCCCAGTAATGTACCGTAATATAACTCATTGCTTTGCCACTGCAGCTGTGAAGTTACAGTATTCAGTTGTGCTTTCACGACAATGCATTGTAATATCACGGATGTGAAATTGCAGTAAATTGCTGTGAATACATTTGACAGTATATTTATGTATTCCTTACTGTAAAAGTCATGCAAAACTTTTTCATTGTTTTACAGTGTAGATCCTGAAGTTTGACTTGAAAGCTGAATATCCCCAACTATTTGTGAATACTGTAGTATACTTCCTTAATTCTTATTAAATCTTTATTGAAATGCAACTATAGGCAGTTAGCTTCCAAAAGATAGGTCATAGTTCTGACTAGAGTTATTTCCAATTACCAATTTAAGCTAGAGTTTATTTTTTAAATCTAAATAATAAGTACTACATTCATTACATTTACATTAACTGATTCACTGCCATTGACGGCTACAGACTTAAAACATTTATTTGAACAATTTCTATTAGTTTAACTTTTCTTCCACTTCTGTTAACAAGACTATGAAAACCTAAAAAAAAAAAATTCATTTAGAACAGATATGCAATATATAATATAATATAATAATATAACTATTGAAGTCATGCGATTAATTACAATTAAAAAAATGTAATCGCCTGATGCCCCTAATTTTTAACAATCCCCCACCCCCAAAAAAAAGATTATTAAAAAAATGTTTAGGTTTTCATACTCTTGTTAACAAAGGTGAAAAAAAAAAGTTTAACTAATAGAAATAGTTCAAATTAATTTTTGACGTTTATAGGCATCAATGGCAGTGAGTGAGTTAATAATTAATCAAAATAATAAGGTACTGATCCTGTAACCTATTTAGCCATAATGGAAAATAAACTGAAAAAAAAAAAAAAAGAGCAACAGACACACCAACTCTGTGTACATTTTCAACTGAGGGAACCTAATTACAAGTGGAGAAGATATGAGAGTGGTTCAATACAAAATAAATGGAGAAATAATTGTAGAGGAAGGAAGGAAGAAAATAACTGAATACCTGTTTCTGTAGATAATTTGACTGGCCATCTAAAGGTCTACTGCAAGTTTAGTTTCTTTAATTGTTATAAATTGTGTGAAAAATCTGCCTACTGCACAGCTTGTTCAACTCCCAAAGCACAAATGTTTTAGCTTTTCATGAGTTCCTGCTGACCCCAGCAAGTCCAGTAAAACTGAGGTGTTTAAATCTGACATTTGTCTAAACGATAGCATGAAGAGGGACTACATTTCAGGCCCATTATCTTTTAATTCGGTGTGTCTTCCTGACTTTACCCTTGACGATGATCCTCCCTAAATGCCAACAACCCATTAGTTGTGATGGCCTCACCATTTTGGGGGGGGGGGGCAATAATGTGTTATTTTTCTAACATGATTTGTCGTGAGTGTCTCAAAGCTGCAACTTTATTTCAGTTGGTGTTTCTGGCCGATTGTTAACAATGTGCCGGACATGTGCTGGAGTGAATGTCAATTGTCATCTGATGTGATGACAATCCACACAGTCAAATAATGGTTGTATGAGGGCAGTTTATAGCACCAGATGCATCTTAAAGTGCTCCCCGCTGATGCTCTTATAGAAGACTTGAGATTCTGATTTAATTATTTCACACTGAAATTCAAGGGCACTTTCCTGAACACTAAGGGAACATGAAATATTTTTTCCGCCGCCACTCTAGCCGTGTTTTCATGATAACCTTTTTTCACAGCAGTCACTTTGACTTTTAAAGCTTTACATCATATACTGTAGAGTGTCGCAAATTGAAAAATACAAATGTCAACAGTCCATGTCAGCCATGTGCCCTATCATCATCACTTTTACCCACCTTACCCTGATACAGAAACAGGAATGTATTTTTTTTACTACCAGCCCCAATAGTATCATTGGAACCATCCACCCCCCAGAATCATAATGGCACCCCCCATCTGTTCGTCATCCTTCATGAACCAGGAAGTAGCCTGCTAACTAGCAAACAGATGGACAAACAAACACGAATACGCCACTCTATGAATGGTTTTCCCTGTTTTTTTTGTGTGATCCAATGGCATTGCAAAAACTCCAATAGCAACCCAAGACTTCTGCCCAGAATTGTGTACTCTGAGTTTTAAAATAGTCTACAAAAGTGAGAACGCAGATTGTAAGTGCAGGTGATAATTGCATTTTGAGAGAGGAAAGTTGCACTGAAGTGATATTTTTGTTAATTTCATGTTTTCCTTCGACACGTTTGCATTGCTCTTTACAGTTGCAATCATTAAAATGTGAAGTATGGGGACAATTTTCATATTCAGCGTCTGTCTAGCGTAAAACGCTAACTATACGCATGGGCGGAGTTTTGTTGTTGATGATGATAATAATCCATCCATTAATCCATCCATCTTCTGCCGCTTATCCGAGGTCAGGTCGCAGGGGCATGATAAATAATAATAATAATAATAATAATAATAATAATAATAATAATAATAATAATAATAATAATAATAATAATAATAATAATGTGTTCAATGAATTGATTTCTACAATGCTTCTGAGGGTTTGATATGTGCTTTTATGAATGAAATGCGATGACATCCGTCACACGTCTATCTCTGCGTGCCTGCACCTGAATCAAATTCACCAAAATCCCACATGCGGCACAACTTAGACCTGCTCCGAGCTGGTCTAAAGTCTGCTCTACTTTCTACTTTCATGCAAAAGAAAACGTCCTCGGTCCACCAGCACGCCCAGCATGATGCTGCGCCAAATTCCCAAACACGGTAAACTATGCAAGGCAAGGCCTTTAACTCTTTGACCGCCAGACGTTTTCAGAAACGGGATGCCGTGGGTGCCAGCTGATTTAAGCATTTTGACTGATCTTTCAAGGTCCACAGAAAATTTTGTGTTTGGACTATGGAAACACACATACTACCAAATGAAAGATTGGACTCTCATCATTCATCAGAAAAAAAAGTTTGTTTCTACCTTATTCCGTTTTTCAGTAATCAACAATAGAAAATGGTTAGTTTCACCCAAATGCTCTGTTTTGAAACAAAATACGGAGAAATCAAGCTTTTTGTGAAACGATATTATTTCATGCACTCTAGTGAATTTGACACCTTTTTTTTCCATGAATGATGCCACAAACACCTAAACAGTGCTTTACTTCTGTAAAACACTACCACCAACAATGAAAAAGTGTTTTTTGATAGCAAAATACGTTTATTTACATTCAACAGTGTAACAATTTGACAAAACAATTTGGCAAACTATTTACAAATGTGTGCAACTGTGGTACTATTTACAATTATGTGGATGTTTCAAATACAGTTTTTCTTTTTGTAACACTGCCCTGCGTGCAAGGCGACGCAGCAGGATTTGCACAACAGATTAGTTTCACTGCGATGGCTCCTTCGCGTGCAGACGCTACACTTTCTTGCTGGCTTTTTTTTTCCGGGGAATAGCAAGTATATATTGCAGTGTGTGTTTGGCCATGTTGCCATCAAGTCTACTCTCAGATCATGATACGGTGACGTTACGGTGGTGTTACGTCTGGCTTCCTCATGTCCTTCTGTTCCTATACCGGTTGGTAAGAGATGTTCTGATCCATCGTATCCACTCCATTCATGGTGGCATTGTAGTCCAGAACCAGTGTCTTCTCCGTGATCAGACTGTACCCACTCCTCCGATGAATATGCATTGGACTCGTCGTCCGATTGAACGTCCGCCTGAGCGTGCTCGGTTGTGCTCCACGTTTTCCGGCGTTAGCATCGCTAGCCGGTGAGGCTTTATGACGTGATCATAGCCGCCGTGTCAACGCTTCCAAATTCGGCGTCAACCTCGGAGTCACCATCATCATCATCATCAATGTGCTCTTTAGCATTGGTCGATGCTTTTCGTCTTTGAAAAAAATGCTCAAGCGTGAGCTGCTTGCAACCGGTCGCCATTATGGCTTCCTCAGCCATTGCCCCCTCAACACTCTAGCTCCACCTCACGTCTTCTACTGACGCCTACCCAATCTCGTCCAAAGAGAGTCATCGCTGCCATCTAGGGGCCAAAAATAGGCATTATACTAACTAGATATGCTTGATACTTTCAGCACTTTCAGGCTTTCCTCCACCCGTTTCCCCAAAAAAAACAAAAAAACTTGGTGAACGTCTTTTAACGTCTTTGGCGCTCCTCCGTAGGAAATTACTAAACGTTATTTAACTTTTTTGGCAGTCAAAGAGTTAAGGGACGTTTATATAGCACATTTCATACATAAGGTGTGCTTCACATAATTTAACCCTATAAAGCCAAAGGTATCATATTAATTAAATACAAGACATTTTGAGCCCTGTATTTAATGAGTATAATATATATATTTTTTCATTAAAAACCTGACGTATATGAGCTGACACATGCACAGATAATCCATTAGAGGGCAGTATGACCCAGCTGATGGCTTTTCCAGCAACCTAGCAAGATCGCCCCAATTGCGAAAGGAGAGACACCTATACTTATTAATAGTGGGAATTGTTCTTTCTGATTTTTGGAAATACTAATATGTTTGATATGTCTGTTTATTATAATATTTTTGACAGTAATAAATGTACGAATTTAAAGCATTGTGATCAAATATGTAAAAGTTAATTTACGAGATTTTTGTTTGTTTGTTCAAAAGGACCAATAAATACTCTATTTACAAAGAATCAGAATTTTCTCATATATTTCATGGTTTTACAGGTTAGACTAGCCCCGGAATGACAATCAACATGTGGCAGTTTTTACGTTGAGCGCACGAGCGCTGTCCGTGAAAAAGCAAGCCCCATAAGTCCATCCTGCACATGCCCTTGTGCACATTTTGGAAAGTTAATGTCCTGACTACACAGAAGCAGTATTCAAATGATGACACTACAAAATCAGTCAACCCTTGAGGGAAATGGGCCGGCATGACTCCAGGATTCTTTCTCTCCCGGTACTATACGGGACTTGACCGATACGTAGTGGGGCTGAGAAAATAATTTATATTTTAAAATATAATAAAATGTTGGAGGAGCTGAACTGAGGCTGCATAGATTTCTGATGGGGATCTAGCATGCCCCTAGCCCCGCGATAACGCCATCCCTGGAAATAGGAGACCATTTAAAGGGGAAGTCAATGTTAAACATTTCTTGACAATGATGTCACATGTGGGTTGCGTTTGTTGGACCCCAAAAGAAAAGGGCAGACCCAGCCAGGGCGAAAGTCACTCCATTTTAATGGAACAACAAAAACTGCACAGCACGTGGACAAAAGGTTGCTTAACAAAAGGCGACGACGACAAAAAGATGTACGTAGTAGGCAAAAACAAGAAAACACAAAATCACGGCGGAGGGCGGATAAAACAGAGAGGAGTGTAGCACACAAAATTGAATAAAGAAAAACGCTACTAGTCTAATTACTAGTGGTGTCCACAACACCAAGAAATATTGCCGCTAGAAAGGTAGCAGTATCGAAACGTCAGGTATAATGAGTAGCGTCGCGGAGCAATAATCCGACACTCCTCTCTGTTGCTGCCAGGCTTTTATTTCGGCCTGATGACGAAATGGGCAGCAAGTGTGTCGGCAGGATCCTCCCTCCAGCTGTTTCCCCAGCAACTGCAAGGGAGAAATCGGAAACAGCAGAAAACCAAAACATAACAAATTATATGTTTTATGTGACCTCATTAGTCTAAAGATGACATTCTGATTAATATTATATTTTTGGAATATGAAATATGAAGCAAAATCCAGCCATTTTTATCCAGCTCAGAGGGCGGCCATTTTGCCACTTGTTGTTGACTGAAGATGACATCACAGTTGGTCAGGGCTCAGACAATGACCAATCACAGCTCACCTGTTTTCTGACGCTGAGCTGAGATCGGTTGCTACCTGAAACCTGAACAACTGTGATGTCATTTTCACTTGACAGGAAGTGGCAAAATGGCTGCTTTCTGATTTTAATAAACTGCTGGATTTTGCTGCCTAACTCGTATTCCACTAACACAATATTAACCAGAATACTGTATTTGGCTGCATAGGACATATTATTGTCTAGAATTTTTTTTTTTTTTGGGGGGGGGGGGGTTGAAAGAAAGTTTAGTGGGCTTCCACTAGTTCACAGTGGGTACATTTATGCAATGCTAAATAGCTTGGTTATACTATAGTCATTAGTAAACCTTCAGATGAATTTGGAGACAGCAATAATGTGAATGCTAGTCTCTCAGTATTCAGACAATAGAATCAATCGTATGCTTCTGCAGTAAGTTGATGTCAAGGTACAGTACATCTACCTTTAGGATGTTTAGTGTTTGATTTATGGACGTGTTCCCACATTTGACATAAGGGAAATAAGCGAAAGCATATTATGGGTTTTGTTTGTAAATTAGTCCCTGCACTCCGGCTTTGCAGTGGAAGTGGAGGACTGCTGTCACCATGTTTGACAAACCAGGCGCCGTGGCAACAAATCAGTCTCCACCCAATCCCAGTCGATATAATGAGACCAGACCTGTAGGCAGCTGGAGGCACGCATGTGTGTGTGTGTGTGTGTGTGTGCGCTCACATCCGTTTCAGGGTTTATGTACGTGTGTGTTCCCAGCTGCACAGAGAGCTGGAGGAGGGAATACTCGTGAGATTAGAGATTTATTGATTACCCTTCGCACTGTCCCCCCCCCCCCCCACCCCCATCCCTTTCCAGCCTTCTATTCTCTACTAGTTTATTTATAGTGTGACGTAGAAGACTGCGATTTGGGCTCCGCAGGTTCTTACCGCGAGTGACCTGTCTTCTTTTTAGACATACATTAAGAGGCTTATTGAGTGCTTACAATGTGAATATGAAGTCAACAAGCACTTAGACCAGGCGAGGTGCTAGCGAGGTTTCTCCTTCATCTTAAATGATCCATGACACGCGGTTATTTGCACACCATAAAAATGTAAACGCAGGCTCTCCACTGGATGCTGCTGCTCCAGTAATGATGTTGTGGCATCAAAAAAGCAATCGGTAGACATATAGATGATTAAGCAGATGATGGCAATGCAGTGAATATGAATGCTGTGGAAAGCAGAAGGTGGGCAGGCAGGTATTGGCTTGACAGTTTCTCCTCAAGTCTGCTGCAGGCAGTATTTTTTATTTATTTATTTATTTTACACACCGTGTGTTGCTCTGGTGATTTCCCACAGAGGTAAGCCTACATTGTATTATGGCTTCTGGCTATTGTGATGAGCAGGAAGTCTTGAGAACAGCCAACTTTTTCGACAGACTGGCACCCGTGTCTGTATCAGAGTCAAGACTAGAACGGCACTGATTAGAGCGCCGTCCTCTGCCAAGGCTCAAAAATCTCAATTTAGATCTGAGCATCAAATGGTATGTCATCAATCATTTGCAATCATTTTTAGGTTGTTTATTACCCAAAATATGCACAAATCTGCCAATCTGCATTAAAATTATTGATGAAGGTAGTACTTTGATGTTGCAAGCATATAGATGGAGTTTTCATTCTTGTGTTGTTTTCGTAGACCTTGTGCAGTTAGAAATGGGCGTAATGTGGCGTTTTGTGGCCTTTGTGGGATGTAACAAAGCGTTTCCCTGTACAATCATAGCAGCATCCCGTCATAGCTTATAGCTATAGGCTAGCTATAGCATAGTCAGAGCCTACCCAAATTTTGGAATTTTCATTTTAGTTTAGTTTTCTTTTGAGTTTAAAATTTAGTTAGTTTTAATTAGTTTTCAAGACGGTTCTGTTAGTTTTTATTAGTTTTACTTAATTTTAGTTTGTTAGTTTCAGTGCTAGTTATTTTTTTTATTTCTAAACGTGTATCACTTGTGTGTAATAAACACAATGGTAAAATGAAAAAAGTAATGCATTTCTTACCTAGCGTTGCAATTCGGCTGAGTTAGAAGCGACGTCATCTGAAGGTGCTGCTAGATGACGTCACTTCTGTGTGACACACTGTCAAACGTCCTTTTTCCGGTTAATAACAAAATAAATATACTTAAAATCACTTTTAAAATCAATCCCCAAAGACTCATGTATTAAATTAATTAATAATTACCAAATACTAAAATTAAGTACATTTTCGCTATAATTATAGTTTTGTAGTTTCAGTTAGTTTTCTTCTTTTTTTTTTTTTTTTTAAAGCATTTTCGTTTTTATTATATTTCGTTAACGGAATAGTTTTTTTAATTTTAGTTTTTTCGTTAGTTTTAGTTAACCAAAATAATCTTGGTCAAAGCGTATGCCGACTATGCGGAAACAGAAATAGAATTTCTGGGGTCCTTGCCGGTAAAATGCAGTATTTCCATTTGCGGTAATGTAGTTGGCCGTGCATGTGTGGGCAACTGTAATAATCCAGTCAATAAATTGATTCCCATAATAATTCAGAGGAATTGGTCCACACTCACAGTCATATTTTTGAATGAAATCCACCATACATTTCCGCAGAGCGCCAAGTCTGTCAGCTTGCACCGCAATCAAATCCACCAAAATCATGTTGCACCACCTGCGCTACTAGTTAGACCTGGTTTTCCAGAGTCTAAAATGTAGTCTACAATTTGTGACCAAATTGGTGATGTGCTGTTGCTTGTAGAGCTGGGTGCACCCAAAGAAGCCAAATTCACAAACATGCTAGACTGCCCCGGCATGGAAATTAAGATGTGCTCGTTTTTACGCCGAGCGCAAGGTTGCCAGTCTACAAAAAATAGAGCCCTCTGTCTTGTGTAATGTCAATTTTACAATCATATGTAAGGGAATCAACAGTACCTTCTCCAAAAATGATGCACCGTGATCTACATATCCTTGTACTTGTCATGAGGCCATACAGCAACACTCTTTGCAGTCATGAAAGAACTGCTATTCCAATGGATCTGCCACTGTACACTCAAATATCAGATGGAGGCTCAATTAATCCACCTGCACCCTCCTGCTAGATTAAAAAGATATTTATGACTATAAAGCATATCTGGGTCTGTTTGCACATCAGAGCACAACGTGGAAATAATTTACATTCATGAATTACCAATGTGCATAAGTCCCAGCATATAGGAGTCAAGGGGGAAAAGTCTGTGTACATAATTTAATAGAGCATTAATATACATCATGGATTGTATACTTTCTTCTTTATACATGTCAAAGCTACAGCACACGTCTGCATTGTTATCCAAGCTACATTCCTGTGTGTGTTTAGTAAAGGATATGTGCTTTCAGGCTGAGATTGAATTTGACTGATAAGCAAAATGCAACCTTGTATTAAAGAGCGAGCACCTTGACAGTGAACTGCGAGCAGCGCAGTTTGACTTCGCACGGTGGGGGAAATTTAAGGATTATTAGATTAGCTTGATTCTTTTGTATTTTTTTTTTAAACATCCATAAGGCTCAACCCCCAGAGACTTACTAAGAAATCTTGGTGACTTGTAAAGTCAGATGGAATTAAAGCTCTTTCTGCATTCTCAGCACAGTGTCAAGTAAGTGAATTGAAGTGATATGTGAAAGGTGTCGCTTATTGGAGGTCAGAGTATCATGACAAAAGTCTGATTGGTGTTTTATATTGAAACGTTGCTTCTTGGCACTTTCTGCTCTCATCTCCCAGCTGATGAAATCTGTGTGGCGACCAGAATGTGAGATTTTTAAAAAAAATGTATTTCCCTCCACTAAGTGGAGGAACAGTGATTTCCAGAATGAACAGACGCTGTTAGAATGTTTGTACTGAAAGTTGGCCAAGTGTGCCATTTTCCTCAGGTGAGACGTGGCAAACGGATGAACAATAAGTGGCAATGCAGTTGACTGTTTATGGGCACAAGAGGGATGGTCACGGGGGGGGGTTAACATATTTAGAATTAAGTATTGCTCTTTGAGATGGGAACCTCTTGTATGTGGGTCAAGGTTCAGTGAGCGCAACACATGAGATTGCATCGCGTATAGTGCAAGTGGTAGAAAGCTACAGTATGTTCATGCTTCAAAAATCGTCAAATTCCATTTTTTTGCGGTGAAGCAAGGCAGTGAGACAGGAATGAAGTGCAATATGAGGAACTTTAATGAAACATAGGGAGAACGGTGAGCAGACAACCATGGCTTGATGGGACACTGGTCGCCGTGACTGGGCAGGATGTGAGTAGACTGGTTGCCATGACTGGAATGAGCGTGATGTGACTAAACCTGATTTGCCTTGAATTGACTAGCTGTGGATTGACTTGACTTGGCTGTGGCTGTGACTAGGACGACTTGGTTAGCTGTGACGATGATGACTTAGCGGTGACGAAGACTTGACGCACAAACTTCCACACATAACGTAGACAATGCACTCACAATAGACTAAATACACAAACACTAATGAGACACACCTGGAGAAGGGAAGACACACACAGGTGGACGTGGTTAGACATAACGAGACAAGGGAAGAAACCAGGAACACATACCGCACAAAAACACCAACCACAGACAAAAACAACAAGAACACCCATAACAAACAAAAACCCAACCCCCACAGAACCGAAACATGACAGAAGATAATCAGTCTTCTTTCATGAAGGACTACAGAAATCGGCGAACAATTACTGTTGATTTGCTGAAATCAGTGGATTTGGACAATTTTAAATAAAAAAAATGGCTCAAAACGATTACTTGATTATTAAAATAGTTGCCGATTAATTTGATAATCGACAGCTAATTTGACATCTCTAGCGTATAGTGCAAGTAGCATAAAGCTACAGTATGTCCATGATTAAAAAAAGATTTGGTCTTTTTTTTTAACAATATGTTGCACATCTCTTATTTTGTCATGAACTCGACATATCAGAATTGGGCCACTTTGCAATGTAGTTTAATATCAAATGCCAATTTGATGTTTTGCAATGCAACCATTGTCTGACCACGTTTCATTTGACATCACAACACACAAAGATCAATGTGAACAGTCATGTCACGTGCCAACAAAAGAATGGATGCCAAATTCCGTTTTTTACAAGGTAAATGGATGTCCAAATATTTATTTGTCTAGATATATAAACGAAAAACCCATGTGGCTGGCTTGTGCCGTGGCGACGGCAGCGATGAAAGAAGTCCAATCTGGAGTCTCATTACATCTTGAAACCCACTGAAGTGGATGAGTTGTAAGGACAAATACGAAGCGGTTAAAGTAGCACTCTTTGTCTGTGGGTGTCCAACAGTCAGCTATTATTAGACCGCAGAATGACAATCTTACAAGGGCAAGTTCTGTGGTAAACAAATTGATAGTTTACAAGCCAAGAGTTTGTGGAGGAGCGCCTTGTTTTCACCGTGGAGCTGCTCACCCACAACAAAAGGAGCTGTGAAATTCTTTCCCAAATAAGCTGTGAATAGCATCATCATCTTTGACATTTGATGTCTGGTCAAGAGGAAGCACTTCCAGGTATTACAAAAAGGGATCTAAGCAGTAAGTGTAAAGCTAAGCAATGGACTGATTACAGACATTTTGAAATTTAAAACCAACGATTATATTTTATGATGCAGTTGGCTGATAATAATACACAAGGAATTGATTGCCGGCATCAATTTGACAAAATAATCCCACATGACACAAATGGACATAGTAGAGACTATTACTACTACTAAGGTGTTGTAATACTAGTCAACAACAGAAGAGTGCAGCTTTGCAGAGAGGCTGAATGCAGAAAATAACACAACAGAGATGTGTAAAGTGATCGCAAAATGTCAATGTGTCAATAGGTGGGTTTCCATCCACCGATTTTTATTCAAATTTTCAAGAATTGCGAAAAAGAAACTGAATGGAAAGGGCAGAAATTCTAAAAAAAAAGGCCCCAAAAAGTTTTTGTGCTTGGAGGGGGTGGTATTTGAAGCGAATCGAAAAAAAGGAAAATGCGCTTTTTAGCGATGGAAACAGGTTTTGCGAAAAAGCGACTACAAGACCGGATATACGTAGCACGTTTTAACCGATACTACGTCACACGCACGTTTGTAGTCACAATAATTGGCGGATGATAAATTAAGATATGTTTGGGGAGACGAAGAAACGCGATTCTTTTTTATAATTAATTAAAGAAAATAAACATGAATGTAATTTTAGATGGCTTTATTAACATCAGCTCTCAATGTAACGACCCACTTCACTTACATGCGGGAGGGAAGCCAACAAGACAAACTACTTCCGTTCAGTCCGTCAAAAACAACATTCCCACCTGGAACTCCCCATTGTCCCAAAGTTCCGTCACTAAAACGTCATCTCGTGGCGCATATTCGCAAAAGAAGAGCGGATGAAAACGGGCACAAGTCTCTTTTACACAAAATTCGCAGAAACATTTTGAAACATTTGGATGGAAACCTGACTAATGCTACAGGACAATTGCAGTAGCAACTGCAGATTGAAGTTTTCAGGAACTCAACAGTTGCCACAGGACAGTTGGCAAAGGGGAAGGTGAAAAGGATTTCTCTTGAAATCCACAATCACCTTACGTATTTGGCATTTCGGGTCAATATGCAAAGTCGTGAGGCTGATGAATGTGTTGTCATCCGCAAACTTCATGGCCTTGATGGTTGGGTGTCTTGAGGAGCAGTTGTTTGTGTAGAGGGAGAAGCGGAGTGGGAGAGGACACATATCCATCACTGTTTGTGCCAAGTCTCGCAAACCTTCATTATAGATATTTTTAAAGGGGAAGTCACCCCCCCTACCCAAAAAAAATTGGACAATAATATGTTCTATGCAGTCCCACTAGTCTAAATACTAGGGGTGTGCCAAAAAATCGATTCACATAAGAATCACAATACTCATTTAGTACGATTCAGAATCGATTTTAAATGTCTCAAAATCGATTTTATTTAAATTATTTTACACTGTCTTCCCTTTGTGTGTGCCTTTATTGGGAGCGCTGTTCATGTTGTCCCCGATTTGGCCACTTATGGGCAGTGTGGTTCCACGCGGTCTAACACTGTTAAGTTGTAGCCACATTAGAGAGTAGAAAGAAAAAGTCAAGTTATTCCAATAAAAGTTTTTTTGCAGCGTGGAGCCGTTCTTTTGAGTGATAAAATTGCCGCGAGTAGAGCACTAATTAGCATTAGCGAGTCAGACTAGAGTAGATCATTACGGTTCCTTCAACATCTATAAATTGAAGCAAAAATCATTGTCAATCAAATCATTTTGAATCAACAATTGTTCTGAACCGAAAATCGATTCTGAATCGCATCGCACACCCAAAAATCTGAATCAAATCGTGAGATTCCCACCCTTACTAAATACGGCATTCTGGTTAATCATCTCATCATATAGTGTAGGTCCATAAATATTGAAATGGAATGAAATGACACTACACTACGACAACACTGTTACCGAACTGGTTTGAACACGATGACAGGGAGCCGCTCAGAAAAGAACCCAGGTTCGTGTATCAAGACATCAAGAAAGATATCATTGTCAAGTGAATTAGTTAACATTGTAAGCTTTATCTTGACTAGTTTCGGCCACGCCTTAAAAAAGAAAAAACACAGGATGATATAGATTTGTAGACAAGATGATTTTTTTTAGCCAATAAAGACTCTAGTTCGTTGTCTTTTTCTTTTTTCAGGCGCTAGATCAGAAAGTCTTTTTGTAATTTGTGGTTATTCTTCAGGTGGCAGACAAATAATGAGAATGGCTTTCAAAGCCTGCAAGTGGTAGCCTTGATTTGTCTGGCCTTTGGCATCACTTAAGTGGTTATTGGTGCAAATGCTGTATCTGCTTTTTTTACACAAAGCAGCAAAGCAACAACACATGAGATTTTTCCACCATAATCACAAATAATTATTCGGGCTCCTGATATTATTATTATAATTATTATTATCGTCATTTATATAAAATATGTGAATTGTGATTGAGAATAGCAGCTAGCCTCACGAGCCCTAGTTTATTCTGCCACTAGGCTTCAATTATTAGCAACTGCATGCTAGCGATTATTTATGATCCATAACACAACACAACAAACGTGTGGAAATATTTTGCCAGAAATGAGAATGGTAGCACAGCCACTTGCGAAATAAGCATTATGTGAAACCCGTCCATGGTGCAAAAAAAGCTTTGGCATGTGCTGAAAAACTCTCAATGACCCCATTGATTAATCGACTTCAATTCCCAAGTCTTGGTGTCTTATGCCCACTTCAACCAAACATCAAAGGATTAGCCTTCCCATGCCTGACGTATAAGAAAGCAAGAGAAGCTTCCATATTGTTGCTTTCTGTAATAAATCCCCAAAATATGAACACAATAACTGCGTCCCAAAAGGCTTTTTCTTTCCATTTCAATTTCAATCTATAAGGGTTAGTTACTTTGACGGCCACCTCCTGGGGGTAGAACCGCGGCACTTGAAAACAACGCAACGAAAATGCCCTCACTCGGCTTGAAAGTCCGTCCACCCGTACCTGCATATCCTCACTGGCATCGCACGTGGGCATGCTGGATTGCTCAGCTTTCCCTAACTGCCCCCCTGAAAAAAATACAAGAAGGAAATATGCATTGCTGTGTGTACAATTTATGCACTATAATACCTTCATCTTTTGTTCAGAATCAGCTGCTTGTCACAAATAACTGACACGACTTCCTTCTAATTCATTCCTGCAGTTCCACGGCCCTTTTTTAAAATGTTATTATTATTACTTTTATTATTAGTATTATTAATATTATTTTTTTATTGTATTGTTTTTTTTTTACTTATTTTTATTTTTTTTTTTACACAGAGTGTGCACTTCCACTGTGCAAAACCGGATGGCCATTGGATAAATGCTGGGCCATCGGATGCTCAGCGTTTCTAGGGATTTATGGAACAGTCAGCCGGCCCAGACATTTGTCTACCACGTGATGATTGGATGATCTGTCTGAGGCGTAAAAAAAGAAGAAGAGCTTTCTCTCATTTGAACGACCAGCAGCCGCCACTGTTTTCAACGGTGCAACCTCCGGCCGGGGGTTGTCGTGTAGCTCGCTTACCCCGCCATGGCTGCATCAGTAGCAGATTTGGAGATTCTTAATTTTTTAGTGCTCACATCATTTTTGCATACTGACCTGTTATGTAAGTGCCAAAGTTCATCCTAATCAAGTGTTCCTTTAAATACTACAATACATGCTGTAGCCCTCAGGGAAGGCAAGGCTGAGCAATCCTCATATGCATTAGCAGCAAATGATTATGGTATGCGTGTTATGCATTAAAATTAAAGGGACAATGTAAAAAAATATCTTCTAATGCCAGCAAAAGTGAAAAAAAATTGAGTGGGACTTTGATAACTTTTTGCATAATTGTGCTCACAAAAAAATGCAATAAGAACATCACCTTCTTGGCGAGGGTTGAACTAAATAAGCATCGTATTATTGTACTTCAATTTGAAACAGGAAAAAAATGGACTTTAGGATTCACCAAATCCTCCAAAATCTTCAAGATAATATGTAATAGAAAGAACATGAATGAGAAATCCTCATATCTTTTCAAGGCTACCGCTGAAAACCTTACTTAGGAACATGGATATTCACCAAAAGGTTGTATGAGGAAGGATACGACACAATCTAGTAAGGTTTGTCTGCCATCCGAGAGGTCTAAATGTAAAAAAGAAACTCAAGGGCACCGTTTTGAGAGAGATGTTATTAGCAAATATTCATTTCATAATCGTGTGTAATTAATCATGAAAGCAGTGAGCTAATGCCACATATCCTGTATACTATATTTCTTCTCCATGATGAAGATGATTGTTTTTTTTTGTTTTTTTTTGTCAAGTAGCCTACTTGAATGCCCCTCACCAAGTCATTTAAACAAAGACAACTCTTCCATATAAGCTTAATGACAACTCTTCCACATATGCTCTATACAGGCAACTACTCGCACTCACATTTACACCAATGGGAAATGTAGAGTCTTCAATTGCATTCAAATATGGTACCTGCCCAAATGATTAGCTTTCATTTTCTCGCTTTATGTATTTGCAATGTGTCAAAACAGTGAAGAATAATGCCTGGAATTTTTTTTAATGATACAACCGTCACACTAATCTGGTTAATGTTCCGTATTTTTGACTGACTTGACACAATTTACCAAGAGCATTTTTGAGAGAAAATGGTTATTTGTGAGTCATAATAAGCCGCTTAATTGAACAGATTTGAATGATAGATTCTAGTATGTCATCCCGGCCTCACACCACACAGTAACATGATTGCTTTTACCCTGAGTGGCTGATTTCCATTTAGCTTCATTTTGTGATGTGTAACTGAAGCGTTGCTATATTTTGTATTAGTCATCACTTGAGTCATCTGGCAAAAATTAAGTTGCGCAAATTTGGTGTGCAGATACTCTTTGTATTTGCAACTAGAATGTTTGTGTACGGTTGGCTGACTCACAAAATCTGAATAGATTGAGATATGTAAGATGCATGTAAAGTTCAAGGTTCTTTGATACTTTCAAAGGAATTGGCCTTGTTTTATGCACGTTATCAGTGCAGTGCTACTTTCAAATTTTTTATTTTTTTTTTAAATCTCAGACAGTTTTTTTCCCATTTGTTTCCAATCTGTGAAAATAGAGCTGTTTTTCACTTTTGTCTCATCTGCCCAAAAGTTCAACGTGTCTATTTTAGTGACCGTAGTGGGTTTTCCTTTCTTTAATGTTAGGGTTCCAACAGTTCTGCCTATATGTCATGTTTACACAGAAAAGAACACTATTATGAAGCGATATATTGAACATCTGTCTAAGGAGCTTCTAAAGCATGCTGTCAGGGGAAGGCAACCTTCAAATGTGAAACAGTTGGAGCCGCTGTCTTGCAATGAGTGGGCCATAATATACCGTAACAGTATTTGTTGATTGGCGGCCAGATTTGAGAGTGACCCGTCTCTCGCTCGAGGTCAAATGGAGCAAGCAAAAAGCGGTATTGAAAAAGGATGGATGGATGGATGCACATCTGAATATTCCAATTGGAATTCAGTCAACTCAACCCTGAAGTGTAAATCTCGTGCTAAATGTTGTCTTTCTGTATTAAGTTGCTCAGAAGCTCATTTACTTGATTTTACAAGCACTAATCAGCACACCGTTTAAATATTTGGAAGCAGCCCAAAGGACTGCATCCATTGGCAAACTGCAAACCCATGAGGTTGTAAATACTGCATTCAAGTGGCTCTTATTTAGATTGATTGAAATGAAGGTGATTGTAAATAGTAACAATGGATAATGTATCTTAACTGCAGAGCTGATGACCGTTCTGTTCTCGGTACTGTCAATGTTTCTGACCTGGCTACCTTAACCTCAATTACATATTCCACACTCCTTGTAGTCAAGAAATTATTTCATTATCTCATATACACAGAGAGGAAATTAAATCCCTTAATAAAAAATGAAACATTGTCGACGAGCTAGTTTGTCTTTCTCTGCATGTGAAGAAATTAAAAATAGGGAAATAGATGAGAACTCTGTGGGAGATGATATGGTTTTCCTCCATCATGGTCCGATGGACTTGCAGTAGTGTCACATCTTCATTGCTTTGGAATGTCACCCAAGGATCAGTGCTCTTCCCATCATTACCCTGTCATACAGGAATAATGCAATCATTGTGTAACATTTATGTACTTTTAGTACAGCCTGCCAGTCAAACAGTTGACGGACTCCATCACATACAGTACAGCCTAGTGGAGCGCCGTCTACTAGAGAGCCATCATTGTAAATGCCTGACACATGTAAGTGTGGTTGTACATGTGACCCTGTTTGACTTAATTGAACATGTGCTGCACGTTTCCGGAATATGAGTGACAAAGCCATGTTATTATACCTTCTCTGATGAGCAGATGACCTCGAAATGTTCACCATCATCGAGCCCCGGCATTCCCTTTCATCCTTCACCCATCTCTCGGTAGCCAATCTTCATTAGGGGACACACTCTGTAGTGTAATAAGCCTTTGTTGTGAGTCACACGAACCCCAAGACCCTTAATTTGCTATCTGCTGAAATCTCCCAGCTGCGGCGGAACGTGAGCAAAACCGGAATCAACTATCAACTATACTCCTTTAATTTTCGACTTGCCCTACTTTCAGTGAAAGAACTCATTAAATAACATGTTGTATTAAAGCCAGGGCGAAAAAATCATGGGGAAACAGTAATCTTGTATTTAGTTATGTAAATCTTACAGCCTTTGGGGGTTTGAGCAAATGGTAATGGTGTGTGTATTTGTGTGTTTCCTGTGGATGTATCTGAACTCGTAACTGATGTGCATCATAAACAGGCAGCTCTCCTCACAATCTTTTGTGCTCCTCTAAAGGCACAAATGGTGTTACTAATAAGCACACAGAGTTTAAAAAAAAAAAAATGAGCCGCAGCGGACTCCAAGAAGTGATTTGCTCTCTGAGCAGCTGAAGAGTCCACACACCCGCCCCGATCGACTAACTGCTTTCAAATATTAAAAACTGTACGTTTTTTGCTGAAAATGCTCATTAGTCTTATATTAGTTCACATCTTCTTTTGTCTAAAATTAAAACTGAGTCAGGAAAGTGAGAGAGGCCAAAGCATGTTCTAATGTTAAAGTGAGGACATTTTAAGACACAGCAGGAAACGTAAAAATAATAATAAAAAAATAGACGTCACGGTCATGTTCCCAGGTTTATTCATTCTGTCAGACTTTTTAAAGAAAGTGTTGAAATGTACAGCGAATATTCATTCACGAAATTCTAGCATTCATATCCAGGGTTGGGAGGGTTACTTTTAAAATGTAATCCATTACAGTTACAAGTTACCTGCTAAAAAACTTAGTTAGTAATGTAATCCAAGTACCATAATATTAAAGTAATGTAACTGGATTACTTTTGGATTACTCCAATATTGAGTATGCTCATGAAGACAAAATAAAAATAAATATCACCACAATATATATTCTATACAATGTGCCCCTGCTATTTGCGGGTGATAGAGACCCGGGCAGCCTACAAATAGCAAAAATCCTTGTGTAATTAAAAAGCATGTAGGCTATTGATTGATTGATTGATTGATTTAAGGCCAAATGCTGTTTTCGAACTGTCACTGAAAGCAACCACACCTCACAGTTTAATATCGATAGATAGATAGATAGATGGATAGATAGATAGATAGATAGATAGATAGATAGATAGATAGATAGATAGATAGATAGATAGATAGATAGATAGATAGATAGAATGAAGATGATGATGTGTGACATCAACTGCACAATGAACTTTTATCCCCGTCACAAGTTTAGCCATGTATATGTTGTGTATGATGTTTAAATAGTGAATTTGTGGCAGGAAGATTTGTTTGGAAGGTGTAACTCACATTATGGTTGTAGGCTAGCGGGCTAGCTAGCAAGAAGCTACAGCGCGTAGCATGCCGCTGGACTCTCAACTCAAACTTTCGCTCCGAGTAAGTTCCAGTGATTACCGGTCGCCATTTCCTTTCCTCATCCCGTCCGTGAAGCTTTTTCAAACTGCCCGCGTGTGGAGGACACGACTAGTCAGTTTGTTCGTTCCTACCTCCCACTCGCGCAGCAACGGTCCCACTCGCGCGGGAGTGCACGCTCTCTCGCTCACTCTGTCCTTCTCTCTCTCTTGCTCTGTCCTTCGCTCTCTCTCTCTTGCCCTCTTTCACACTCTCTCGTCGTAGAAATTGTAATCCCTCAAAGTAATCCCCGTTTTTAATAAATGTACCTATAATCTGATTACATGTTTTTCCTGTAACTGGAATACAGTTCCTTTTTTTTGGTAATCTGATTACGGAACGGCGGTACATGTATTCCGTTACTCCAAGCTTCTTCATATCATATCAAGTAACACTATGTAGTAATTTCCCTTCATCATTGTGATGTTACAGTGACTTGTAGTGAAGAGAATATTTTCTCTGCCATTGCCATGGCAACCCTAGATCTCCTACTGTAGTGGTTTTATTATATCAAAAGAAATATTACAATCATTTTCTTTACTTTTACATTCATACACACACAACTAAACACACGCTTAAGAAGAGAGATGTCAGAATCAGCTTCTTGCCCCAAGCAGTATGAAAGTTGTGCGCCTTTCTTAAGAGCCCTTCCATAGTGCAGCTAGTCCTAATGTCCATAATTTGAATTTTAATGGGTCATCTGCTGCAACTGGATAGCGATCAATGCAGGGTGTACACTACCTCTCGCACAAAGTCGGGTGGGATGTGCTCCAGCTCCATCGTGACCCCAATGAGGACAAGCGCTACAGGAAGTGGATGGAGAGATGTCTCATTTGAGAGCTACTTCTACTTGGTAATTGGTGAACCAGACAGAATGTGTCTCACATTTAGGCAGTGGCGTGCACAGATATTTTGGGGGGCAAGTGCTCCGGGGGGAAAAGGGCACTTTTGCGCATATAGAATACCTTATTGACAATTCCAAGATGACGTCACAAGTCAAGATGGCGGTCAATTTGGAGAACAAAATCAGCTCATTGAAAAGCATTGGATTTTGGATCGTTGTAATTTAATTTGTAAGGATTATTTTGATTTCAAAATGTGATGCAATGTCGTTGACTACCATAACAATGAGTGTGGCTTGTATGATAGTCACAGGCAAAAGCACTACAATCCGCTGTTTGTTTTCACCGTATAAAGGAAGCATTTGCATTGCATTGCATTGGGGAAGTATCAAAAATGCCCGTATGTTCAGAATTGTCAATAGAAGTTTTTCAAAGAACTAAACAAACATTACACACACATATAGCCTAATAATAATAATTAATAATACCCCACAGCTAGTTTTAATAACAGCCTATTAGGGCACCATGACTGCAAGACTCGTAGCAAAGAAATAACTTAGTTATGGTTTTTACAAAATAATAGCTAATAATTTAGATTAAGATTTTTCAATAAAATTAACCTTAAGGAACAAATCAATATTAAAATGAGAGCTTTAAAACGTGCTAAAAAACTATTTAACATGACTCTCTCTCAGGCATTATGCTACAATTAGTAAATAAAAAGACTAATAGTAACCAAACAGACCAAGGGCATGAGAATGAATAAGACTGACTGTTATCATTACAAGAGGGCAAAAGGGTTCCCCCCTACTTTTCACAGGCAATTGATAATTTCAAACATCCTATGAGAATAGGTGCGCGGTGTGGAAAAGATAGGCAATGCGGACGCCGCGTAGAGGGGCGTGGTTGCTGAATTGACGACATTTCGCTGACCTTGCGGATGCGTCAAGCGTAAATCAAGTTTAAAGGATACTCAACACAAAATCAACTGTTTTTATTTTGCTGATAAACTTTATAAATGTGTGTCTACTAATGCTGTCTATATGTCCTGGTCATTACTTTGACATTTTAGTGCATGTTTGTTGAAAGCCTCAATATGGGGGGAAAAAACATCTGAATGGTGCCATTTTCAGGTTAAACAGAAGAGACAGAAGCGATGTACTAAGTCACTTCAAGAATATGACAGTTTCTCTGCCACCCACCTGCTCAGTCTCGTACACGCCTCCTTACATACCTTCTTAGTGAGTTGGAATTGGAGTAATAGCGTTTTGCATCTTTATACCGAGTTTCAAGTCAGTGATTCATTAGCATAGCATTTGATTAGTTTATTTAGAATAGTTTGTGGTAGTATACACATTTAATTCAACTGTCAATCACAGCCAGAATACGCCCATTTGTCTCCTCATTCGCAAACCCAAGGGTCCTCCAGGCAACACCCCCTTTGAGCGCCGTTTTCAAATATTATTGAGGGGTGGAGCAAGAATCTGGTTGGGTGTGTTATGCGCACAACACACAATAAACAACAACATTTCTTTCAAAACCAGGAACACTATATCAGTGTTTCTCAACTCTGGTCCTTGGGGAACACTAGCCAGCCTGTTTTCCATGTCTCCCTTCACCAACGCAGATGAGGATCATCATCAGGCTTCTCCAGAGCTCGCTGATGAGCCAAAGACATGGAAAACAGGCAGGATCGTGGTCCCTGAGGATCATGGTTGAGGAACACTGCAATATATTTATAAAATATATTTTCATTGTACACAGAATTGAGTTCATGTCAAAGTCAAGTCGAGTGTCATGAAAGTCAAGTTTTTGCCAAGCAAGTTCAAAGACCGAAAATCCGTGACTCGAGTTGACTCGAGTGCCCCACCTGTGGTGCCTACTGCTTTCATGTTGTGTGATGCACTTCAGATGTCTGTCTTAGTTCCAAGATTGACTTTGTGCGAGCTTCAGATTGCTTCTGAATTGGCTATCGTTCAGCTTCACATCTCAATGAGTCCGTGGCTCCAACGAACTCAGTATTGGTAAAGATTTCCGATCATAGCTTTTTAACAGATTTAACATTTACGTCTTTCAACCCTGACTATTTCACAAAGTATCCTGGGGGAGTGCTGAAATGTTCCTGGTATATGCGTACCCCGCTTTAAACGATGTATTCTGACAATTTGTTTTTGGTGTCAGCTTTAAAGAACAGCTGTTTTGACTTTTCATTTCCTTTTGGATGTAGGCCATCACAAAGGATGGACCTTGTTAACCTGCCACTGTTAACTCTTATCAAGCTACCCCCTGTGAGTCTTTCTGTTTCTTGCTGTACTGACTCTTGTACTCTTGTGTTCCTTTTGCAGCTTGGAGGATGTGGCATACTGGGGGTGGGCGTGTGGCTCTCAGTGACCCAGGGCAACTTTGCCACCCTGTCGGCATCTCTTCCCTCTTTGTCGGCAGCCAACCTGCTGATCGCGCTGGGGACCATCATCATGGTGATCGGCTGCCTCGGCTGCGTGGGGGCCGTCAAAGAAAGCCGTCCTCTTCTGCTTGCTGTGAGTTATTTGTCATGGTGGCGCCTGCTGCACATTTGACACATTGATACGCTTTGCACAACGACGAGGATTCAGTGACATGTTTCAAAAGATTTCACGTTTAGTCTCAAGTGGCTGCTTTCTGGGTGACAGCACACTCAGAAAAATGACCTTTTCTTAGATAAATGTAAACATTCTATTTTGAAGGTGTCAGATGTATCATCCAACCAGAATAGGATTTATACTTTATACGTACATAACTGTTGAGTGAATTTCAAAAACTTTTAACATTTATCTTTACATATATTCACAAGTATGAAAAAGACAATGTGATTAGCATTAGCCCTGAATGAACTCGAATCACTTACTTAATGTACTTTTCCTGACAATCACTTCATAGTCCAACATGTGAAAAATCCAATTTGATCAAAAATATTCATGCACTTATATAGCGCTTTATCGTCATCATAAGTTTACAAAGCCTGACGTATTCGCTTGTCTCGTTCAAACATTGAGTTGTCGAAGCCTACAATGGCCATTGATGCAGCATACTAACGGTACCGCACACGTGCACACAAAGATTTTTCAAATAACTTACTTCATGCTCCAGGATCCCGCGCCGTCACTCTGATGTTTTTCTTTGGTTCCATCCCAATCAAATCCATCACGTCACAAAGTGAGTTCATTTCCGCCAGCGTCCGTGTTTGCAAACTCCCTTGCGTCTGTTGTTAAGTGCTAACTGGCCAACTGGGTCAATGTTTGCACATTTGATGGCGTAAAACCGTTGTATAATAGTTCTTATGGCAAATGCTAGCTGGCCTTGCCTGCACGCTACTTGGAGGAGTGGGGGGAAAAAACAGAAGTCTTGCTCTATGTTTAACATAGTAGATACCGCTTTCCTGTTGCTGACGCACGTAGGGTCGCCATCTTATGTGTGTCTGGCGACAATACATTTTATTTATGTAGCGATTTTTACGCAGATTGTTTTGTTACAAGCATACGACATGTAGCTATGCTAATTTTCTCCCCTTTCAGTCTAAAGACACCACAAACAAACCCTAAGAAGCATCTTAGTTATGGTGAATGCCGGTCGGAGTCCGTCAGCAATAAGTGTCCGTGCGGAAACACAAAATATTGGTACCGGGCCTCCCGGCAACTTCCAGGCGCCGCAAATGTTTTTTAAAATTATTAAAATTGCTTTGACGCGTGCATTTTTGCGTCCCCCCCGATGATCAAATTAGTGAATAGGTCAGTGATAAATGTGTTCTCATGCGAAATTAGTAAATGATGAGGCAAAAAGTCAAGCTCAAGCTACACAAAACCCCACAATAACAGAAATGACAAATTGTTTGTCTTGAAGCATTCACCAAACATGGCAAGTCTTTTTCTAAATTATTTTATTCTGTTACTATATGGTGGAATTTTTACAGGTCATTTTAAGGGTGCACATTCAAAAGACTCAGTGAAATAAGAATATTTGGCATTTGTTGAGGTGTTATTGTTCTTCGTTGTGTCCACTTTTTGTAAAACCAAAATGTGGTCACTCTGTTTTGTTATTTTGGTATCAAAGTACTCCAGTGAAGTGTTTGGAGAGTACATAAAGCATATCCAGTTTGTACCAGAACTTCTCAACATGACTGAACAGCTATTGCTAACGTGTTTGTCAGTCAATTAATGGCAAATGATGAATAATCTTTCAGGAGAAAAGTGATTACGCTTCCAGTTCCATTTAAAAAAAAATCTATTTCAGCGTTTATTGACGTGATATCATGTTTTCTGTAGTATAGACATCTGCTTCACCTTGAGTTTTCTTTTTTCTTTTCATACACTTGTAGAAATAATATGAGTGACATCTACAGTAGTGAATGTGTGGAGAAGTAAAACACATTGTGCAAAGGAGATCAAGCAAACACTTCTTTCAATATATAGTTCTTATGTGGGGCAGGCAGGGAAGGAATGATTATTACACACACTTGCACGCACGCACGCACGCACGCACACACGCACACACACAAAAAGTCACAGCAGGAATAAGCAATTATAAACTCTGAGGGATTAAGTTAGAGCGTGATCCATGACATTTGCGCCACCAGTGGCCAGACCAATTTCTGTGCTGTCAATATAATGAGAGCAAGCAAGTTATAAGTTGGCTTTAATGAGTGGCAGAGCACTTCTCGAAAAAGACTCTTCCCTTCTCCCTTACCATATCAGGTTAATTAGCATGGAGATAGTTAATTAGGATCACCCAATGTCAATGCGACCAATGGTTGTTGGCTTTAGTGGTCGTAAAGAATTTAAAGCTTTCAACATTAGCATTGTTGCTCTATAGCAGGAGTGTTCATTTTTTCCCTCCTGTAAGGGCCGCATACAGAAAACTAAAAGTATGCAAATGCCACTTTAGCTTTAGCTAACTCTAATTCATTAAAGGGGAAGTCAAATCCGAAATTTTGTTCGCCCTCTAATCACAATAATTTGATATTGTGTTTGTGCAATTTGAGTTAAGCAGCAAAACCCACCCCGTTTTTATCTATCTCAGGGGGCAGCCATTTTGCTCTTGCTGTCGACAAAAAATAAGATCATATCGTATTTTGAAAAACTGCTACAGCTAAAGATGATAAGGCAAATATATATATATATATATATATATATATATATATATATATATATATATATATAAATAAAATTTATTTTATTTTTTTAAGTGGCCCACGACCGTCCCAGTATCCCACTGGATTAGATCCACCCCTCCAGCTGAATCCCATTTCCACATTTAGAACCAAAAGAGTTTTCTGTAGTAAGCTGACCATACTTGAGGACCATTCATGTGATATGTTCACAAATAAGACCTTCAATCAATCAATCAATCAATCAATCAATCAATCAATCAATCAATCAATCAATCAATCAATCAATCAATCAATCAATCAATCACACTTTATTTATATAGCACCTTTCAACTCAAGTTGCTGAACAATTAAAACATCCATAGTACAATAAATAGAAAAACCATCCCATCCCCTAACATACATTACTTAAAAATGTAAATTAGTAATTGAATTATTACCTTTTTTTTTTAATTGAATTACTTCATAATGTAATAAAATCGTTACCAGGCAAAATACTAAAATAGCTTTATACCAAATATTGATGGATGGATCAGTGATTTTTTTTTAAAAGCAGTTTTCAAAGAGCATTTGAAATCAGTTGAATGACAAGGTAATTCCACATAAATTTCAGTATTTATTGCACTTCAACTGACTCCAATTGGCTGCCATGACTGCCAATCATGATCAAGATTGCCGCCTGCTGATGACGTAACGCTACTGGTTCGAAGCGGGAAGTCTTCATGGCTTTGGGAATCTGATTGTGGTTAATGGTTAGTCGGAGAGAAAACATGGACAATATTCACTTTATATGCATTAAATCCTGCAACTCGATCATATCTGGTAGCAGCGACAGTCAGCAGGAACATTCAGTGCCATAAGCAGAACTGACTTACCACCCTGCGTAACCCCCTTTTTCATTCAGAAATATTGACAAAATGATCAGAAAGGTAACTGTATTTTGTATGAAGACAAATGATTGAGGTAAACAGAAAAAATTGTTAATGTTGATCAATTTGAGCTGTCGTAATGTGACGTCATCGGAAGGTGCATGGGATCCGTCCAGACGCAATCTTGCGGCCAATCACATCATATTATATCTGGTACAAATATGTAAGTCGGAAGTCCGTGATCTGATAGCGACAACGGAGCCCTCACAAACCAGCAGCCTTTGTGTGAAACCAGAGTGCGTTATGCAGTAGTCAACTCGTCACGTAATAAATCCATTGTAACGCAACTCATTTAACATACCATAACGATCACGGTATTTCAAGTACGGGACAAATAAAAATGGAGTTAACCAACACCGTTAGTTTAAACACCATTTTGCCCAACACTGATGTCAAAAGGTTATTTTTAGTATATGTGCAGGCGGCAAACAATGGATGGCAGGCCTGGAAAGACCCCCGTTTCGTAGTGTGGACATCACGTCTATACGGTTTACCAAAGCATCTTTTTAGTTGTGCAGCTAATTGATCATTAATATCATTATTAAATTCAAATTCTTCTTTATCTGTTTAAGGTCACTGTGTCAACTTAACAGGAAACGCTCAACGGTGTAAGGTCCTTTTCAAGTAGTGGTTATGTCCAGACTCATTTCATTGATAAAGACAAAATGGTAAAATTCTAGAATAGTCAGATTGACATGTTTTGTTGAAAAGTTTTGTCCTTGGGTTCACACTAAAGCAGCACACTCAATTTTATTGAAATCCATTGACTATTTTTTGTGTGCGATGGCCTTACATGACCTAACTATATTATTGAATGAATTATTTTATTGAGTCATACAAAAGCTACTAAGGAAATGTTTTCAACATATTATTCCATGCATTTTATCTTTTACATGAAGATAGATACACATCATCTACTTTCATCAAAGTTATCTACAGTATATGTGCCCATATTTATCCATCTAGCCATTCTTTATCTGCTGCTAATGAGATCCAATACCAATTCAATATGAAGATAAAAATGATCAGTTATAATCATCAAAAAAGCATTTAATTAACAATTCTTTATTACTATGGATGGTTCTGTATCATTCTGACAAATACCGATTTACCATTTAGTTCTACGGCTCTCACCATGATGCAATGCAGTTGGCAGACACCACTGCAAACTACAGTCACAATTATGCACATATTGTTCAATGAATACCTTTCAGACAGCGTCACTCAAAATTTTGATGCAGTTCTGGTAGAGCTCATTCGACTGCAGATCTTCATAATGCTGTAGGTGGTCGGTGTGCTTATTTCCCTGTGGGGTATTGTGATCCACCAGGTATTCAATTTCATATCTGTAATATGAAGTTCAAACTGTCAATATGAAAGCAACTTAAAAATGTCATGCGTATCTGTGACCAAATCTGATCACAGTTGGTCACAATTTATCTTTAACCAGGCTTTCCCTATCCTGGTCCTCGAGGGCCGGACTCCTGCAGGTTTTAGATGTTTTTGTCCTCCAACACATCTGACACTAAAGAGCAGAATCATTATTAGGCACGGGCGTGGTATTAAGAGCTTGAACATAGTAATGCACATTGTGGGAGTGTTCAACTACACTTCCTGCCTGAGGGGGTGACATCATGCATGTGTCCCGTCACGTGATGACTGAAGCTGAAAATACAATCACTATTTTGAGTTTGTGTCAGCTAAAAACAAAACGATTCCGTTTTGTGGCACACTCTTTGCTGTTGACAGTGTTATCTAGCTTCACTCACAGTATAGCAAATAAAAACCATGGCGCGCAGCGTAGTATGTATTCCATCTTAAAGAAAAAGTCCCACCACAAGATTTAACCGTCAAATCTATAAGCAGTATGTTAGACTTTCATCTGTCACCATCTTAAGATGTGATAAGACAAGATTGCCTGTTTCTATTGTGACTTCAACAGCAAAAACAAAAATAAATGTCCACCAAAGTAGTATTTAATGTGCTCCTCTTAACTGTAATTGTTTGTATTGATTGGTTTACCGATCTGTTTTTATGTCTTTAAGGCAGGACAATGTGAAAAGAGTTAACAGTCGTTAGTCAACAAGCTTGTAATCTATGCAGTTTTATCCGACTGAGTACTGAATGGAAAGTTGCATTTCTCTTTTGACAATTATTAGGATTCGTAAATGGAACGAACTATTCAATGAAATTCCCCTGCAGTTGGCTAGATAGGCACACTGTTTTTCCTTTTATTATATCGACCTTTCTACAGAGATCTAAAATGGATTTTGGTAATTTTCAGTTAATTTCAGCAATCCAATCCAGTTTAATAAAAGTAACCGGCACTTTACAATTCCTTGAGGTGCAACCAGTAATTCAGTAGCTATCTTGTGATATTTTCAGCAATAACAGCAGGATGCATTTAGTCTGCTATTAAATGATCCCACTTACTGAGGCAAGGGCCTGTGGTCGAAAGAAGATGAGTTACGTTTCTTATAAAGACCAAATTAATGGCTGAAATATTCACGCTACCACAGGGGAGGGAGATGTTTGTTTTTCTTAAGGGTAAATAGAGACAGACACGGCAAAATGATTTCTGTCTGCGTAATTGTTGCTTTTATCTAGGGCAGTTATCAAAAGATGTGCGGGGCAAAGAACTTGTGGACAGTGTTCCGACAGAGAAGCAAAACAATAGTTTGTCCTCATGTAAGTTAGAGTTTATCAAATAAATCTCCTCTGTAGGGATCAATAACATTTGATCCAAGCAGCTATTTTGCAAGATTTCCTTTATGCTAAAGACTTAAAGTTCAACTCACAGGGGAGCATATTCTTATTCTTAAATAAACACCTGACAGTGCAGAAAAAAAAAAATTCTTGCCAACTACCTAAATTTAGGAAAATGGTAAATAAAGCCTTACAAAAACTCCATATTTTATTCATAAGGACCTTGCATTGTGCACAATGTGGACTGCAATCAGTGTGTCGCAAAGTCAGTTTCTCATCCATCAGGGTTGTTGCCACTGACATATTTGGCATTTGCACACAAACAAACCCTTTTACACCAAGATACTCAATTTTATACAGTATGGCTTCCATTGTTAGAAAATCAAGTCTTTGTATTTCTCCACTATTATTAGCCTTGCCAAAAATGGTTCAGGATCCATTGTAGTATGTTGAGATTTTTCATTTCTGTGTGACAACGATAGAATGAGAGGAACACTTTTTAGACATTTTCCTCATTCAAAGCTTGTCTTCTGCTTGTCTTAAACATCTGAAAAAAGAAAGAGCAGAAAAGACTCACTTTGCGTTGTCACACAGTGATAGAGTACACTGCCAGGAAATCAAAATGTTCATTCACTCAATGATAACATCAGATGTAAATGGCAGATCACTGTCTTGACTAGTGTGTCCATATTTAAGTTTTTCTAAATGTTTAAAATGAACCCTGACTGTAATGACAAGTTTGCGCCATATGATTTATTTGGTTGTTACTAATGTATCTATGAGATTCATTTGTCAAAAATCATTTCGCGTTTTAATACATTTTGTAGAAACTTTATTTGGACGTACGCCGCCATGTTGTTTACGCCGCAACATATTCAGTGCGTAGTGACATAGAATGGCGGCTGGCTCTCTGCCGAGCAATGTGAATAACGTATAAATAAAGTAAAGTAAGCCTCCGTAGCGTTCCTAAAGGGACGATCAAAAATCTTGAATGCGTCTGGTGAATGATGAGAGCACGACGTGGGCGGTGACTCTCTCAATCGTATGTTGTTTCTTTAGGAACGCTACGGAGGCTTACCTTGCTTTCTTTATACTTGTTTCTTTATACCATTTTCTTACGTTCTGTTCGAGCATCCGGGCGTTTTATAAATTCATGAAAATGTCCGGTTGGCATTGCGTGACTAATAGGAGATGAAGTACAGCTTTTGCCGGAGAGTGAGTTTGGTCAACCGCCCTATCAGTCGTTTTTCTGAGGAGGGGCAAACTTGAGCTAACAGACAATGGACTGAACCAATGAGCGAAGAGCAGACGTGATGTCATAAAAGCGACTCGTTGAAGTGTTTTATTTATTTTTTGCGGAGATAGAGTAAAAATCCAACATGGTTACTAGCTGAAGAGAGACAGTAGTGAATGACGTCGTTGTTGCAGGAAGAACTATTTTTTTAAGAAAGTGGGTGTGGCTTGCCAGACTAACTGCGTAACTGCGACTGGTACCACAATTTCAAGGCCGGGGCAAGTGTCCACTTTTTTGGGGAAATGGGAATATGATCACCCTAATCATCTATCTCTCTGATCTGTATATATTACTGGATAGCCAATAGGCCAAGACTTTCGAAGCCGCGAGGCCGCCATATTACTACTCCCAAGAAACGTTTCTTGGCATACGATCATATAGATTTACAGTATCGAAATTGGAGAACAATTGAGCCAGTGCTTAGTAGAAACAGCATGATTTATGATGTTTTAAATTTGTTAAACATTAACAAGAGGACCTCAGACATTTTACAACTTGCCTTAAATACATGTATAAATTATATGCTTAATGATGTTTACAGGAGGAAATCTGTAGATTTTTTCAATTAAAGAGTTATACCTGTAATTCAATAAAAGATGCCTCTGCCAAATCTAATATTGTGGTCTAAGCAGCTGAGCTATAAAAGAAAATGGGGGTCTTCAAAGCAGCACATACCGTCCACTTCAGCTATCAGCTATCCAGTAATATATACAGATCAGTGTATCTATGTATGTATGTACGTATGTGTGTATGTATGTATCTATCTATCTATCTAATCGAAACTGCTCCATCTGTCTCAGGTTTGAAGTGTGGCTTTTCCAGACTGCAAGTTTCAGCTCCTTCCTCCTAATGGGATACGGATCATTATCATATAAAAGGCCACTTCAGACGAGTCCAATGTTTTGTCCTTAGCCATTCTGTTTTTGTTTTTTTTTAGCCGTGTGTTTTGGGTCATTATCCTGTCGGAGGACCAATGACCCACGGCTGAGGCCAAGCTTTTCGACAGCGGACAGCAGATTTCGCTCCGGAATGCCTTGATAGTCTTGAGATTTCATTGTTTTGAATTTTTTAAGCCCCAAATTGCTTTGGTACAAACTGGGCCAATCTTGTGTATTATAATAAAATATTATCCACAACCTTATCTGTCTGCTGGCAGTAGACTTAAATAAATAAAGTTTTCTGCTCCGACAAATGCCTCATGAGAAAGAGCAACCCATCCTTCACATCCATAATCTGATAATCACATCTTTCTGTGACCGTCTAGAACTTTTTATCCTTTCGGAAATGTTTAACCCCTCCCGGCGTAGCTCAGAAGCCCATCTTGAGTAAGTGGTTGATGGATGAGCTCAGAAATGTTTCAAGCAGTCACACGCGCCAGTAGGAAGAAGATGTATCCCCCATCAAGCAACTCATCTTTGCTGTAAAACGAATGAACGCTATAGGCGGCGACTGGTGGAGAATGAGATGACGCTCTTTCAACATGTTCATAGGAGAAAAAGTGAAACATTTGAATTTCAAGGCCGGACTATTTGTTAATTCTTCAATTGTTCGTACTTTGCGGACTACTTTACACTATTTAGCCTTGCTTCTTTTCTTTTACGGTTCAAGACTCGATCACACTGCAATTCTTCCTCAAAAATGTAAACTTTGGTCACTCTTCAAACACGGACGCCTGCAACCGCTTTCCCCTCGACAGCCATCAAGTGACTTTTCCTCACACTTCTCTTTGTGTGTCTGCAGTTTTTCATCCTTCTTCTGCTCATCTTCTTCCTGGAGATCCTGTCCATCATGCTCTTCTTCATCTACCAAGACAAGGTAATGCCATTTTCTTTGAATTTCTCACCGTGAAGTGGCAGGAAAGACTTTTTTTTTGCAATTGCTAATATGTACAGTTGTACACTAACATCAATCTAATTATTGTAGAAAGAATCAGCCTTTATGTTACATAATGTTTCTTCAATTAATGATAGCAAATGTGTGATGAATATCCACAAAGACGGAGCTCATGAGTAACATAACATCACATGCTATATGTTTTAACAACACCTCTATCAATTAATGCTAGATCATTACAATGTGCAATAAAATCATCTTGTGTAGTTTAATAGTCTGAGCAACCCTAGGAAAATAAATTTTAGCATCACTACTGCTAACATGGGATATTATATACTGCTTAAGTGACCTTGATTAAATGAAGTGTACTCATAAGTTGAAGCATAATTTGTAATCAATACACTAGAGGCTGAAATGTGCTGCTGTTGCAGAATTTGAGAAGAAAATCCTTTTATGTGGCGTTGCCGCTGTCACACCTGACAATGGATGTGTCATCTGTTCCGTCCATTATGTACCATCTTGGCAATCCAATTGACTGTGTGAGATTACTGTGTGCTGGGGGAATGCCAATGTACGTAATACGTCTGGGTTGACGTATCCAAGTCACTTATGTCACTGCTGAATAATGCCTTGCGGTTCAATGCCGAAACCTAATTATGTTTATGTGATTTTGTGATGCTGAATTGATCGAAGCCCAGTCAGAGGGCACATCACATCACAAGCACAACAATCAAACACCACAATCTTAATAAACATTATGCTGAATATTAAAATTAAATGAGTCAATTTGGTATTTGATTTGAATCCAAGATAATATGCATAACAGCAGTTATCAAATAATGTCTTTTGTTTTTGTTTGTTCTACAATTTTTTATGGAAGACCAAAAATTCCAAGATAATAAATAAATAAATAAATAAGTAAAAGTGAAAATAAAAATGGATATTAAAAAAATTTAACTCAAAAATTAAATACAATAAAATAAATATAAATTGAAATAAAAACAAGAAAAATAATATACATATAAATTAATTAATTAAAACAAATAAGACTAAAAAAATTCAGATAAATCTAATAATAAATGTGGAAATAAAGAAATGGATTTAAATATCAATATATAAAAAGGCTCTGTCACCACAACTTGCGACAAACAGTTGCTCGACAACGTCACACAAGTTCCTGTAAACTTAACAAGGGCCATTGTTTCTTTCGTGTGTGTAAATTTTCCTTTTCTATGGAACGGGTAGAGTCCGACTGAAATGTCGATCAACCAATAGGTGAATAGTTCAACCCAAGACACTCTCAGGACCGCCCCCCTCATTTGACTAACATGACGCATTTCATGCTGACAGCGTCTCTGCAGCATGAAATAAAATTTAAAAAAATTGAGCAGAGCATTTTTATTTATTGATGGACATTTAATTCTATTTATATATTTAGTTTTGTATTTATTTCTACATTTATTTTTATTTTTTTTTACTTTTTATTTATGTATTTATTGTTGGTGCTTTTATAATCATTTATATTTGTTTTTTTTAATTTAATATTTGAATTATATTTTTTACATCTGTTTTTATTGTCACTTTCATTCATTTATTTATATATACGGCTAAACTTCCTTTTATTCTAGACTAACTAATTGGTCAGAGACCCTCAGTGACTAATTTTACTCTGTCAGATACTACAATTAAATATTTAAGCGCAAATACATGTCAAGCGTGGCTCAGCTTGTTTCCCCCAAACCCAGAAATTCTGTTTAATAACCTGAAAAAAGTCAACAATCATATGCGTAAAGTGGCAAATAATTAGGATAATTGTTTCAGCCTTAGTAGAAAACAGGCTGAAAATCACTCAACTCTGCCGGTGTTGTAATCACCTGAAAGCACCAGTAGTTACAGTGGATGTGGAATGGTGGTTGTCCTCTTGAGGCACATAATGACCACAGCTGCTGCACTGCTTTTGAATTATTGGGGCTGTTCATAAATCACGAGCAATTCTAAACCACCGGTGCTGCATTATTTATATGTTGAGGCAAAACATGTTGTCTCCAAAGACAGCAGCCAAGGCCGAGCCTGTGTGAGATGCCTTAATGTAGTATTTAGGTAAATAACAATGTACTGTTGTACTTTGATCGTCTGATGTCTACCACGACAGACCCTCGTTCGCTACATGATTTCTGACTCAAAAGCTCAATATGTTGTTTCTTCACATTGCATGAGTAATCCTGAACTGGTAAATGGTTGACAATAAAGGCATACTTCTTGTTCTTATCATTGTTCTTAGTGAATGCTGCATTTGCTCCAATTCCACTCTGGCTGAACATCTGTCATCACACAGAAGTAGAACGTTTAAAAATGTTCAAAGCAGCCTCAAGTTTCTTGTACATGCTTTTATTTAATTGTTTTTAATCCAAGTATATATTTTTTTAGCATCTGACTCTCTTATCATACACACACACACACGACTGACGAAATTGGGGCCTTATGCAAAATTGTATTTGGAATCCCTCCCACCCGATCCCAAATGTGTCATAGGTACAAAATGACCATACCACATTCCATTTGACAATCTTTGATAATAATTAACAGTGCTAATAAATTAAACTACATTCAACCTGAATTAAATAAATGCATATTAAGTATAAATAATTTACATCCAAATTAAATAAATGAACAAATCTAAAGTAAACACGCACGTGTGCCTTTTACAGAATAATACGTCTGCATTTTCAGGATGCAAAGTCATCAATTAGGTCGTTTTATGACAAGCGCTGTGCTGTAATGTTATCATTGATGCTTGTGATCGCTTTGCCAAACCACTTAAGCGCTCTCAGGCCATTGATGAGTGGGAGTAAGTCTTAATTGGCTTCAGTTTTGAAAAGATTGAAGCAGGTTGAGTTACTGCAATATGATGGGCAATCCACCAGAGTTTTGGACAATGTATACTACATGGAATTAAAAAACTGCAGCAGTTACTGTTTCACTTCGAGCAAATATCCACGAGCAGGCACCAGGTAGCCTGCAAGGACCCTGATGATGGACAATTGTGATTCCCAAGTGGTCGTTTGTACTGACAGGATATTAATTGCTAGGCCAATGCTTACTTAACCCGGGGGCAGTATTTTATTTTGAAATGGTTTGGTCAGAACCAACAAAAAGCCAAAAAATGGTCACAATAACGCCTAGGGGTTAAACCAATATATTGGCCAATGTTTATGTATAACCACCATCATTCTGGTCATTTTACCACACTCCTTTTGATGTGATGATTGCATTAGGGTGTAAACAACATATTCGATAAACGGTAATCATCAAGGCTGCTGGGAGTCAGGCCTTCAGTCGAGACAGAGACAGAGATTGTGTCACAGGAATGATTGAACTCCAACAACTCCATAACCGCTATAGTCAGCTCTGTGGCAACTTTTGACGTGTGTTTTCATGTCTGTATTACATATCGTGGTATGAGTGTCTGCACTATTTTCTTAACCACTAGTTTTCCGTGACACTGTTTGCTAAAAGGTCCTTGGCCACAGACTCTGTTATCGTCTGTGCGCGGACAGAGCTTGGCGGCAGTTTACAGGCACCAGATTTAAAAGTTGAAGGTGTAGAAGGCGTTCGCTTCAGACTGCCGCTGCTTGCTTTTATCACCATGTTGTTGTTTGGTCAAACGCAGCTTCCATCCATATACAATATGAATCACGTGCCAAAATGTCCGCCACTGGCATGAGGGTGAATCAATTAGGAAGATATGCTGACTTGATCCGGAATTTGGGAGAATTTGTTAGTAATTCACTGATGAATCGATATTTTTACCCACCCCTATTGTAGATTATTCTCTTACAATTCCACCAACATTTTTGCTGATATACTGAATTTTTGTACTAAAAATACATTATGCTTGTATTAGATATTCCAACTTAATGGATTTGTTTTTTGTTGAACCATGACTTGCCAGAAATGCCTGAAAGTCAAATAAATCATACGGACTACCTCATGCGTTACTAACATCTTCTTGTTATACACTGTAACTAGATTTGAGCCCTCATTGTAATGTATCTGTGATCATAAAGATCTCATTCTCCATCACCACGCTAACTCCTGATGAGCAGGCCAGCCATTGGAACACATTTAAAGCTATATGCTCAGCCTTACAGATGCCATAACCTAAAATAGAGTGAGCTGCAGTAGGTGCATGTTGATGAAGTCCATTTGAGGAATGGGCATGGTCACACTCAACGGCCCGCTTTATTACACCTGCTTGAGGCCTGATAAAAGGTTCCATGACGCAGCTGGAAGCGACATCAAACGGCTCCTAGATCTTCCTCACAACTATTTGTTTCACTCCGCTGGCTCCTAAGGGTGATGGAAAGTCTTGTGAGGTTAACATCAGTGGAAACTGTGTGACTCAGTACTGTCAAAGCGAAGGGAGGAAGGCTGACTCAGTGGTGCACTATTGAAAGTTGATGGATGTGTGTTTTATTCAATATCAGAGGTTTTGCTGTCTTTTGAATTTACTCCATTATCTACAAGCTTCCTCTTAGATTAGCCGTCAAATCAATCAATTGGATCCCTTGTGCTAATATTGATGTACAACTAATACAATCAATAAAGGACCTGAACAGAAGGGAGAATAAAAATGGGATCTTACCACGATCCATTCGTAATTTGTTTGTTCTGTGTAAACAGTACGTAGTCCGAGAGATGGTGTGTCTTCAACTACCTTATCAAAACTGTAAAATTACAGTAAAAATCCAGCCATTCCTCCAATAATGTGTTGTTTTTTTCCCAGGAGTCTCGCCTAGCTGGTACAAGGTTAGAGGTCACAGCCAATCACAGGGCTGACACATAGACACGGGCATCCATTCACACGTACACGACAAGCTATTTAGAGTCTCCAATTAACCTTACCTTGATGCTGTTGGTCTGTGGGAGGAAGCTGTCACCCACTGAGAACCCACACGAGCACGGTATGAAAAAAGAAGCCCATCCACTACCTAAAACGGGTTCTAAAAATACTTCTAAAAACATTTCACGTCATTCTTTTTCAAAGTGGAAGTCAACCTTAAACATTTCTTGACAATAATATGTTATATGTGACCTCACTAGTTCAAACATGACATTCTGATTATTACATTTTTGTGGAATATGAGTTAAGCAGCAAAATCCAGCCATTTTTATCAATATCAGAAGGCAGCCATTTTGCCACTTGCTGTCAAGTGAAAATGACATCACAGTTGCTCAGGCAATGACCAATCACAGCTCACCTTTTTTCTGAAGCTGATCTGTGATTGGTTGTTACCTCAGACCTGCGCAAATGTGATGTCATTTCCTCTCAACAGCAAGTGGCAAAATGGTCGCCTTATGATATTGATAAAGACTGCTAGATTTAGCTGCTTATTTCATATTCCTTTAGCGTTCGCCAGCTCGCCAATGGCGAGTAAAAACCGCGTCGGGCGAACTCAATTTACGGTACCATTCGCCCGGATGGCAACCTGAAAATTATTGCGATTGGAAGAGTGCACACAGACTCGTGGCAGCACGTGCTATAAAACCACGTTCATTTGGTGACTGAATTGAAAGAAGACACCATAATTTCACGACGAATATCGCAAGACCTCTTCCATACATTTGCTCTTCCCATTGAGTGTGCTATTAGCTTGCGTTCACTGTGGCCGCATAGCTTGTAACTGCGTTGCCCAATCACGGCAGATAAAAGCCTTTGACCGCCGCAAATAGTCTTAAATTGGGAGGTGGTCGCTGTCTGTGCTTGTAGCGGACATTGGATTTGATTATCTGTGCAGTATTCTCAGCAATCAGTCTATTTATATTGAATCAGTCAGTAAACGATGCTAAAATCCATTCATCATCCGTGACTTTCTTCTTCGGCTGTGTCAGTAAAGTCCGTCATTACGTGGGTGGCACCCAGTGCGCCACCCGGTGTTCAAACTGCGATACCACAGGTGGTGATGAACTCTAGATAAATGTGAGATACTGAACTCCTAAACATACGTGAAGCCCTCACTGCTGTATCGAATGTTATTTAATTCCTTGAAAAATCTTATACAACCACATAGTTTGAATGGGACTTTTTATGGGCGCTAGATATTTTTCTTTCATTTTGGGTAATCTACAGGCTGTCCATATAGTCTGAACACAGAGTTGAAAATACAAATGGCCTTACGCATTTCGTTAATAAATGAGATGAAATCAACACTTTTAATATATAATGTAGTTTTCACATCACGTAGGAATCATAATATTCTTTTAATACTTATTATTATAGTTATCTTATTGGTGAATAATTTGTGAAAAATAACACATGAAATTGACCAAATTATGATATGTGAGCTATCAGACCAAGCCAGCGATATACAGGGATAGTGCTGGTTATGGCAGGGCCACTACAATTTCTTGGTCACCACCCAAAAGGCTTAACGTAGAACCCTGCATTATTTTCCGTTTTGTGACAATACGACTTGAAAAAATGACCATATTTCTTATCAAAGGGTCGGGCTACCTGGAAAATTGTCAGGCTACTTCAATTTCCCATGTCAGGAGCCCGGCGGCTCCTTAGCCTGCCTGGCTAAATCTCAGGCCTGGTGGGGCGACATAGAACATGTTACTGTCAAGAAAATATTTTTGGGATTGACTTCCCCTTTTAAAAAAAAAAAATATGTTTTTATTGGTGACAGTGATGTGTACTGTAGTAATGGACGTTTCACATTTGAGTTTTATTCACTCATGAAAGTGCCTGCAGGGATCGTAAAGGTCCATAACAAAGCCCAACGAGTGACGATAGAAACCAATTGAAAGTGCTGACACCAAACAGATCAATACAAGATCGCAATCACTGCATGTGCCTGCGTCATAGCTCAGAGAAGTTGCCCTGAGGTGACTATCACTTCATTATATAACCATATTGATACATTTGAAGCCAGTTGCATTATACTAAAACCATATTGGAAACACATGCTCATATTATTTCCACTAATCTTCTCTGAAAATGCCAGTGAGATACTGGAGAAGGCAAGACGGAGAATCTGATATTAGAGCGTCGCTGTCATCCTGCTGCTGGCGCAGTTTGTGTCCTCACCTCGGCGTGACATTAGCCGTGAGGTCAGTGCTGCATGAGCTGTTTCCTCTGAACACGCCTCTACCAGGATGTGTCATGGCGAGGCCGTGGGGTCTGATTTGCTGTCTGTGTGCTTTGGGACAAGTCAAGGTGAGGTAATGTTGCAGTAAAAAGCAAGTGGTTACGAGTTATGCCCATGTAGGTTACAATAAATCAAACCTCAGTTTGAAGCTCCATGGTTCCTTTTTGTACTTATTCATATCAATGACATGACTCAACAAGACCACGCAATGCCAATACAGACTTAGTCCAGTGAATAAATAGTTGGGAATTGTCAGTGAAGAGTTGAGAAATTTTCCAAAAGTTTCACTGCTCAATACATTCTTTACAAATAGGATATCATTTAATAGGAAAATAATCACATTTTTTTATTTGTCACGGTTGGTATGGATGAGGACCCAAATGCAGAGAAGCATGGAGAAAAGGCAGGTGTACTCTCAAAAACTTATTTAATTAGAAATACAAAAAAGGAAAGCCAGACACTTTGGAATGATAAAAATAAAAGCCCAAAAATGAGATTCAAAGTAACATTTCGAAACTGGGGTTAAACTTTCTACAAAAAGAAAGCAGACAGCACTCCAGGAAAACGTTACTTGGCAACAGGGATAGATGCAGCAAACACAATAAACCAAACAAAAGAGTTTTAAATACAAGCAACTGATGAGACAACAAAGAAGAAACAGAAGGGATCAGGTTGACGAATACAGGTGGACACAAAAAATTAACGAGACAGGCATGAGAAAAATGACAAAACAAACTCAAATTAACAACAACCAGACCATGACACCATTGGTATAGAACAGGGTTCACCAATTCCAGTCCTCGAGGTCTGGAGTCCTGCAGGTTTTAGATGTTTCCGCCCACTAGCACACCTGATTCATACAATCAGCTCATCAGCATGCCTGATAACGATCCAGATTTTTAGTATCAGGTGTGTTGATATCTAAAACCTGCAGAAATCCGAAGCACACTTTACCCTCAGAGTAAAATGAAGTCATTCCACAAAAGCGCGACAATGCATATTTCTACAGATGGTTTTGTAGATAATGATATAAGATCTATCAAAATGCAGGGGTCAATTAATTTTGGGATGTAACCCCTCTTTTACTCCACTGATGTTATCGTTTGTAAATTTGACCTGTAGCAATTACACACTTGCTGCAGCTAAAACACTAATGTCGCATCGTTGATTATGAATGGAAATTGTTCACCTTTTAAGAGAGGAAAGCACAATGATGTCATCATTCTATTCAGAATTCCTATACAGTACTCTACACCTTTTAACTCATTCAAACCCAAAAACGTGTTAGCACGTTTTTAATACTTTGTCCTTCGCTCCCAAAAACGTTTTATGTTGTTGTTGTTTTTTATACAAGAGCATACAGAAGAAGGCTTTGATGCAGCTTCTGACACGAAGAGGTGTCTTAAAGCAATAGTAGTTATTGCAACAAAAAAAAAACGGCCAGCGGGTGGCAACAGAGTATAAGAGATCAGCCAGGGCCATGTTGCAAAAAGGTATTTTTGCCAGTGTTTTCAACAGGAATTTGAATATTGATGAAACTTAGCTATATTCCAATGCTAATTGCTGCAAAACAGAAACAGATACAAATATTTTTATTTTTTCTGATGAAAGAAGAGACTCTAATCTTTCTTCTGGTAGGTTCCGTGTTTTTATAGCAATAGAAACAATATTCTGTGAGCCTTGCAAAATCAGTCAAAATCCAATAAAACAGCCGGGAGCGAAAATGATTGCTTCAGTGAAAATGGCTGGGAGTGAATGAGTTAATTGCTAAATTTTTACATTGCTACATTAAGTCATTGTTTTCATTCTGTTCAATGCAATTGGATTGAAATATCTTAGCCAAAGAAAAGATGTCTCCTGGTGGAATTTGTTGACAAGCATACAAACTCCTCCCGAGTTGCTTTCTGAGGGTTCACTTCAGTCTTGTGTTAACAGCTGACTACATAAAGACCCTACTCCAGGCTCAACACGTAGAATAACTTGATGAGGAGAGGGAAAACAACACACATTCATTAGTGGACAGTGCGTTCATACGACGCGGCCCATATCTGTAAAGCTTCAAACAGCCCACCCGTGAGACGAGCTAAGTTCCATTTCAAGCGTGATAGCTCCCTCTTTCCACATCATTACTGTTGCAGCAACAGACGTCAGACCACTGGGGCTTGTAAAGATATCACGCGGCTGCAACTCTGCCTGAATAATTTCCAGCTTGAGTAATTTTCATTTCTCACAGAACGCCAAATGATATCAGACAAACACCGCTGGCTAATCACGTCAGTAAAGTTGAAACATATCAGGGAAATGTTCATGGGACAAATTGAGATAATCTGGCAATTAGATATTTATTGGTGGAGACTTTGATAAATGTGACAAGTGCGTAGTGACAGTTTGGCCGCTACAGATAACAATGTTGGGAAATTGCAAACAGTTTCAGAAGTAATTTCAATTGAAGGCAAAAAGAGAGATTGTGAAAGTCCATCTTGCATAATGTTGCGCACATTGTTTTAGGTTTAGGTACCACACAGTTTAAAATAGCCTTGCAGATTTTTCTAGCCGCTTCAGAATGTCAGCGTTTGCAAGCAGGTACTTTCTTTTCAGATTTAAACGCATGAAAATTGTGCCCTAATTAGGTTAAGTTTTCTAAGATAAATTTGTGAAAAACAGTCATCCGGAATATCATGTCTGTTGTGCTTTTGCCTTAAAAATATTCCGTCTGCTTAAGGACATCAAAACGAGCTCGGTGTTATGCACAAAGATTAGCGTGTTCCTTTACAAGCACCTTCAGGGAAACTGTGAGAAAACTGATAATTGGGGAAAACTGGCAGCGATGATGTTTTTTTTTTTTTCCTGATGTATGGATTTAATTAAGCAGTTGAGGGGGTGAAAGGCGTGCACTTGAAATCCAAGAAGGTTTTCAGGCAAAGGATGAAAAAGTATTTCCGACCTTGTGCTGTCGAATATTAGCCCCAGGTGAACATCTGCAATATTACAAGATCCTTCAAGGATTGTCTGGGCTGCTGTGGCAAAAACAGCAGGGGGCTAATCCCGACTTTGACTTTGTCTGTGATTTTTACTTCACTTCTGCTCATATGACTTATATTATATGTGTCATTTTGCTGCTGCTGTTAAAGTTGTTCTACAGAAAATACTAGAAGTTAGAATGGTTGTTTGTATGTGCCAAGCAAGCATTAAAAATAATGTTTGTATTTATATTCATGGTTAGAGTAAAAATCCTTCTGACATTTGAAAATGGAGGTATTTTACATATAATGGTTGTATTTTGTTGTTTTTACTGAACACTGACTTTGTCCGGTGCAGCATTTTCATGCTTTTCTCAAGGCATTGAAATGTTTCATGATTTTCATGATCAAAAAGAGCATTCATTTTTTCTGATGCATGAAAACTATGACTTTCTTCCCAGAAAAAAACATTCTTAAATCTTACAGTAAATGCATAATCAAGTTGTAAAAATGCGATCAGCTCAATCCCACTATGATGATGCAATCCCCCCCCCCCCCCCCCCATGAGGCTATGAATACCATTCATTTCCTAACTTAGCAGGCATTTAAGTCACATAAGTGACTGCATTACAGATGATTAAAGTTCAAGCAACAAAGCCTTGATTCCGCATCTTCACTTCCCTCATCCTCTTCTTCTGATTGTCTTCTCTCATGACCGGCAAGCATCAAGCACGACTTGATTGGAAACAGAGAATGGAAATGTGCCAGCATTGTAATTCATTTGGCCCAGCTAATGATTGAGATGAGTTGCTTAAAGGGGAATGCAGCCCATTGTGTGTTATTGCCAAGCTCCAGGACCGAATTACAAGTTGAGCCTTTTTATTTTAGACTCTGGTCATTATCTGAAGAACTGTGCAGACTTGAAATCCCGCTTTAAAAAGGTTCATACTTGAGTTTAGTGAAGCTGTAGAATTTCACAAGTATTGACTGATCTGTCCCGAGGCAGAAGAAGACTAAATGCGGATTGTCTACTGGAGTGTCTCTCTCCTATTTGAAATGTACGGCAACACTTCCAGTGATTTAAACCCACATCCCAAGTTGGGGGTGGTGTGTGTGTTGGGGGGGTGCAGTGCAGTCAAATGAAATGCCCTTGAAAAGTTTGACTTTGACTGCAAATGGGCTTGTGTCAAGGGAAGGTAATCTGGGCTGTGGTTCCCTTGGAGCAATGATGTAATTAAAGTATTCACTCGACCCAGGCCTTACCAATGAGAATGAATACCCGACAGGTGAGGAAGGGGCACAACAAGTCTGCAACTCCAGACACAAACAGGCAAGAATGATTTACTTCACTTCAAGCAACTGTTGTTTTTTTTTTATGCCTTCCAAACATCAAGGTAGCAATTTAAGACATGAATTAATCATGTTCAAATCTTTCTTGATCCTTTTAAGATTTTTTTTTTAAATATATATATATATAGTGTGGCATATTTTAGCAATGTAATGTGTAAATGATCACCTCTTTTGGTGCTTCTTCATCAATCACTCTATTGTCAGCCTGCTACATCCATGGCAGGTAATGGATCTTCGGTTTTTGCAGAGAGCTTATAAACGGAGGCGTTTTTCTTGTCATTATGTACTCTCCTTTAATGTGTGGGAGTATATATGCATTTACTTTGGCTGTCTTCCATTGTCACTGTAATCAACAAGCTATGGTGGCTGAGAATTAAACTAAATACAAATATAGATTAAAAAAAAATAAATCCCAAAGCATAACATGCGGTATAATTTCAATGTACAATAAATTCATGCGATGAAGTGTGACAAGATTTATTTTGAAGATGTTAAGTGTTTCATATTTATAAATTGAGTGAAAGCTGAGGCCTTCACACGTTATTCTACACATTCAACTTTATTATTCCTCACACTTTTTTTTAACATGCCACTCCTTCCGCATCTTTCAACTGAGTCTCACCATTACAAATGGAACATGTTGTAAAATTCACGCCAGATGGGCTTCCACTTTTCTCATCCAAATATTCACAGTTTCCCCCCAATTCCACGTTTTTTTTACTCAAAAATTGCCCATTCAGTCACAATGGGATGTTGCTCATTCAATTCACCTTTGGGATCAATTTTCAGCATTTCCCCAATTCCCACATAGTACAAATTCCACATTTTTCAGCAACAAATTTTCTCACTCATTTTCGAGGGGGAGGTTCGGATTTTGGCTATTGGTTTAAAATTCAAAATGTTGAGCTCATTCAGTTCACCTTGCCATTCAAGATGATATATTTCAACCCAAAAGGGTTTTTCACAGTCCACATAATCCTACATTTTTTTAGCCCAAAATTTTCCATTCATTTTCAACGACACATTAAAAAAAAAAACTATTTTATTTTTAAAATGTTCAGTTCCATTTCCAACAATTCCTATATACCAAAAGTTCCACATTTTTCCCTCGCATATTACACATTTTTTACCGATATTATTTCACCTAATCCCGCATAATTAAATAAATATAATTCGATATCATTCAACATCATTGCATTTCATTTAAAGTGTTTCAATATCATTTCATATCATTAACATGCAAGAGAGAGCATAGTATGATTCATTCGGCAGCCTTCCATAGTCAACATCGCTGAATCAGTGGAGGTTGGCGTTTTTACTCTTGGTCTTACTCTGCTTCATCTATCCTTCTTTTTGTCTTTCCTCTTGTCTCTTGATGTCTCCCTGATCCGGTTGGAATTCACATGTATCTCGGGTTGGTGAAAGGGTCTGGATTTTTAACTCTGTTGGTGTCTGTGGATCTCACTTTGCTTCATATTTTTCTTTCTTTGGTCCTTCCTCTGGTCTCCTGACAACTACAAATGCAATTTCTGTAAAAATCGCATTCTCCAATTTGTTTTTACTTTTGCAAATTTTAAAAATTATTGTATTATGTAATTTTATTTGGAGAAAATAGTGTTCGAATGCTTTGAATTTGTAAATGTGTCCCACAACATTTATTGGTGTTATAGATGTTCCCATTTAATCTATACCGCAAAATGAATGGTAAAAATAGAATCCTTTTGCCAACCCCCCCTTAAATGTGGTTCACTGCGCCAACTTTCTATCTTCTCTATCACTTTCTTAAAGCTACGTCTTTGTGTCTGTCCTCGCATCGCCATATACATCTCGTCTCATCTCACATCTCTGCTTGCAGTCTTGCCATGTGAATAATTGATGCGCCATCTTGGACTCGTCTAGTGTAGTTAAAAGGCGAACGAAGTCCCGAGGACAACGTCAATACAAAGCTAAAAGTAAAACTGTGGCTGTTGCTTGCCTGCCTGACTTTCACAGGAGTCACTCTTTGCTAATGACCCACTTTAGAAGCATCTTTCTTTTGTCATTTGTACAACTTCAGGCTTTTGCAGTCTATTTGAATCTCATGTAGCAGCTGCTCGGGCTGGATTCTTGCATCAGTGCAGAGATAGCTCGCATGCAGCCTGCCACACGCTGCTGCTGTTGTGATGTCAGGAAGCAGAATTTAGCTGGGTTCTATTTAGAAACCAGAACAATTGCTCTTTAATTAAGGTTGCAAGAAATTAGATTTTGCGTCATCCTTTCATTCAGAATTCTCTTTCAACTCCATCTTTCCGAGCCTTTGAGCCAAATGATGTTTTATTAATGTTCTGTACACTAGCTGATTGTGTGCATTCTGAATCAAATCCTGTAAGTGTATTGTGTTGAGTGCAGGGTCACTATCATATTGACTGACATTGATTGAAACCATTTCACACTTTTATTCTTATCCTCAATTAGGGATACAGCCCACCGGCATTTGAATAATTCCCATCCCTGGCAGAAAATCAGTTGTGGCATTTAGTGCACCTGCGGCAACACACGAACGTCTCCAGGCCTTATTGACTAGCCTGACGAAATACTCGAAAATCCACCCTCTCCTTCTGAAGTTGTTCCGCCAGGTGAGGAGGGTAAAAACAGGATGACCCAGATACTCGTATCACATCTTCTTGTATTGATTGACGTCTGTTGGATGTGAGGATTGGTAAACACAAACAGCATGACGCAAGACTCATCTAGTAGTCAGGAAGGTAAGAGAGTAGGTTTGCAGCAAAGGGATTTCAAAAATGTAAAGCTGTGAAGGAGAGGTCTGATAAACATTGTTTTGAAGAGGTCATTGCACTTCATAGTTGACATATTACATTCCATTCTCTCTGTTGGTTCCACTGGGATTTTTATAAGCCTGTTTTCATGAGTATGTACACTCTAAAAACAGTTGGGTCAAAAGCAACCCAATTATTGATCAAAAATGAACCGATCCACTTTATGCGTAAATTTGACCCAACTTTCTGGGTTGTTTTATACAAAATGAACCAATATTTTTGACCCAAGTAAAGGATCTGACCAATATCTATGAGTTGTTTCACACTGAAAGACCCATATCTTGATTCAAAGTTGGGTCAAATTGACCCAAGGGGATCGGTCCATTTTTGACCCATAGTTGGGTTATTTTTGACCCAACTGTTTTTAAAGTGGATATGAATAATAATTCAGTTTAATTAGCAGAAACCGTTTCTGGGTTGCATACTTGAATTATATTTACTGGTGGGGTTGACTCCAGCTCACCAGTGACGCTTAAAAGGACAAGCATGAAAAATAATGAGTGTAATATGCCCATAGATTTTGCAATATCTCGATTTTTGCAGTGAAATGTTGGTTGTTCAAGGGCCAGGCTGAATGTTGTCTCCACATTGTTGTGTAAAAAAAAAAAAGCATTTATGTATTTGTTTATTTATTTGTTTGTTTATTTGTTTCAAATTTAAGGCACCGGTAAAGGGTTTATTTGATAAAATGAACAGGTTAAGGAAGTGTCGGTTTAGTTTTGCTAAATAAGTTGTGCTGGACTAGATTTGCTCAACTTGGTATTGCAAATTGTGCAGTTATGACGCTAACTCCCTTTAATCACCATAACTCTATATTTGTAGAGCACTTTAAAATAATCCACTGCTGTTTTCTTAATGAGCCCAGAAGCAGCAGATACAATGAAAACAGCAGAGGCCCCAGAATTTAACCCTGTGGAACAACATATGTTCCGTTATACATTTGAATTCATTTAGCATATATTCGTCTGACCACTTTCTTTTTTTTGCTCGTCATAGTTAGTATGAATGTATTACAATGGCCAAAACACATCATCATCATCATCATCATCATCATCATCATCGTCACACATCATTTGAGTCAGGCGTGTGTCTTGACCTTTGCCGAACTCCTGGGGTTCAATCAAACCCAGGTTAAGAACTACTGGATGAACCTCTCAAAAAACAACAACTTTCCATATTCTTTTCAAAAAATGTAGCTCTGATTTCCTTCCATATTCCAGGGAGTGTGCTGTTAGAGAAAGAAGTATTTTTTTTTGTTTGTTTTTTGTTTTAGACATATGAGTGCCAAAGCAGCTGAGGTTAAAATCATTATTTCTTCCTCGCTAGCTCCTGCAAAACAATCAATACGAGCTTTTTTATGACAACAGAAATGACCAAACAAATATTAGCAAGCTGGAACAGTAAGAAATTTGCTCTTTGCCGGTTTTGTTCTTCCCCTTGGTGAATATGTGATGGGATGCAATATATCTTCTTTTTTACAGCAAATTTATTCCACCTCTCCCTGGCAAATATGTGAATGATGAGCTGTCTTCTTTTTTACAACTTGACAGTCATAACCACAATATGAATGACTTGGATGTCTTACACCGCTTCTGAGTGTAATTCAATGCCTATGAGAGATTTTGGATCAATGTGCTTGACTGCGTTTCCCATCAAGCACATTCAAATCCCAAACTGAGGGAATCCGATTTTGAACAATTTTTCCAGTCGAGTTTTTAGTAAAAACTGTCAAAGAGCCGCACCACCCACATGTGTGTTTTTTGTTTTTGTTTTTTTGTAAATCAGTGGCCTCAGGCTCAGCTGGTTACTATAGTAACAAGAACATTCAGCTGGCAAACTTTTCCTCTGGGTCGAAAGTGTCAGATAAACAATTAATATTCATCTGATGTCGTACACTTTTGTACAAGGTCAAGTTTTTAAACATTTCTACTGCTAAGCTAAGTTGCGTATTTATATGAACATAGATACTCAACGTTACAATGTTTACTGATATTAAGGTGATATTATGTCATTAAAAAGATAAAAATTACAACCCACCAATAGCAGGGATCAAGTAGATAAGTACAGTTTAAAGTGCTTAATTTTTTCAACAACAGATGTTTGGGTCAAAATAGTTAGTTTTAGTTGTTATACCAGGAAAGTATAAAATTCCAAAAACAGAATTACAAAATGTGTTGACCCCCTGAGATATACGGGCTGCAACTATTGAATATTTTGGTATTCAGATATTCCACTGAAAATTCTATTGAATAATCATATAGAGTATTTGGAATTTAAAAAAAAAAGAAAGAAAGTTGTGCTCATAAGTTTACGTACTATGTAAAAAGTTTACATAATATAAAATTAATGAGCATAACAGTATATATGTTTGCTTGGATAAAGAACAATTACGAAAATGCAAGAGAATACAACACATTTCACTTAATAATGGACCTATTGGTTTTCATTTTTAGCAGCAAAGTGCATTTTCTTTGCTATAAATATTTAGTCAGATTTTGAGCTATGAGATGTTGTGACATCAGAACCACAGGAGCGATATTGCTGGCTCAAACAATTGGATCAGTAGGAACTGCAACTGTGTCAGGCTGTCAGTATCAAAGTGTGCAGTCATTTTCGCCTATTAAATTGCCTTTGAAAAGAAGTCTGACGGACCTGCTAGCCTACAGGCACAGGCACTAGCTTGGTGGCTATAGCTGCTAGCCACTAGCCGCTAACCCTTGGAACAGGTGTTGCATTTTACAATGTCAGCATAATTAATTTGTTGTTTAAGTGTTTAGTGATTGAACATGATATCAGGCTGCCGTTGTTTTGATGTTGGTGACAGTTTGTGATGGCAAATTAAACTTAAACTGGGCTCCAATTTCCAGGAAGGCGAGTCAAGTCAGCCACCACACTCAACTTTGAAATAAAAGCAAACTAAAGTCACTCATGACCATGCATTACTAAATTTGTGGATATTTTATTTTTAAGTTGGCCTTTGCACCACATTGAAGGCCAACTTAAAATGTTACAATCATTAGCCTGGTTTACATGGAGCCATCTATTCTAATTAGAATGAATGCGAACGGCCAAACGGAATGAAATTGCTCCATTTAAACACTTCAATCAGAATGAAAAGGCTGAATCCGAATGGAATTTCATTCGGAAACACAGGGCTGGTATATTCCATTCGTCAATCCGAACGAGCATCATGTTGACGTAAATGCGTAATGATGTCGTCGTTTCCACCCACTAAAATGCCAGTGTCTCCCAAAGCTTGTCTACGAGGGGAAACTTATTTTAAAGTACCGTATTTTCCGCACTAAAAGGCGCACCTAAAATCCTTTAATTTTCTCAAAAAACCACAGTGCGCCTTATAATCCGATGCACTTTATATGTGGATCAATATTGGTTAAGTAAGCTCAATCTAGTGGATGCTTAACACAACCCCAGACACTACCGTATCTTTCTATTCTATGCGTCTTATGGTGCGGTGCGCCTTATATATGGAAAAGGTTTTTAAAAGGGACATTCATTAAAGCTGCGCCTTATAATCAATCCGATACGCCTTATAGTGCAAAAAATACGGTACTTTAAACTTGTTTATATCAAGATGTTGCTTCAATAAAAGTGTTAACACTGTCACAACTAAATGCTAATTGATGACTGAACTCCATCTTGATAAATCACGTGACCGATGTACGTGCCTCTCGCGGCTGCCGCTGGGCTGATCCGATTAAAGGAGGGGCAGATCGGAATGGATCACGTCACATGTAAACAAGTGACCAGAGATCTTCATTCGGAATGATTTCAATCGGAATGACTAAAAACTCTGCATGTACAGTAAAATTGTTACGGCTAGCTTGACTGTCTTCTCGACAATGTACAACAAATAATTGGGTACCCGAGGCAGAAGTATATCCTCAACCAATTTTTTTTTAATTGAGGTACTCGAATTACTCGAAGACTCATTTCACCCCTATTAGATATACATTTAAACAATTCATAATATACAGTATATTAAAATCCTTTGACTTTAAGTTGCATAAAGGTTATTGCAACATTTTTATATGGATGCTGTGCTTCTTTCAAGGTAATTGTGGGGAAACAGTTGGAAATTGTTTTTAATTTGTGTAATTTGAAAACTTGTGATGAAAATGTGGTTGATGCACATTTTAAATGTATTATTTTATCCATCAAGCAATCTACTCTATCCAGTGAGGTACCTGTTTTTTTGTTCTTTGGGGTGAACTAAATAGTTTATAAAGTAAACAGAATACCTTATCTACACTTTCAAGCATCTGTGGTGGGGCAGCCGAGTATGATGATAGTAATTAGTGTATCACATATCTGCAACCTGTTTTTTGAATGTGGTCAAATGAATCCATTAAATTGTAGTGTTGAATAAAGTAAAAGCAAAGTTCACTAATGTTTTGTTTTGTTTCTCAGATCGACCAGTACGCCCAGAGGGATTTGAAGAAGGGCCTCCAGCTTTTTGGCACGGAGGGCAACGTGGGTCTGACCAACGCCTGGATGATTGTTCAAACTGATGTAAGACACGATGACCAGTGGTGGGATCCTACAGACAAAGATTTATTAAGCAAATACGTTTTTTAGATGTCTTGCTTGCCTTCAGTCATTTGGAGGCCTCAGACTGCTTTTTTGAAGTTAACAGAATGTGTGGCTTTACAACGCAGTTTATATTACCAACATTCAGAAGTAAAATCTGCAAAGAAAAACTGCTGAAATATCTCTGCCACTGCGAGTTTCCCAACTTTAAAAGGCTGTGGTGAGAAAGCTGACAGATAAATGTATCATCCTCTCGTAGAGGTAATCTTTGTTCCCAGCTTTCGCTTTGATGTGCTTTACCCGAATATTTGTTTTAAATTTAAACGGGGGAAAAAAGGAAGCAATTTGTAATTTTAAATAATGTGTTGAGGTGGGGGAGGATGCATGAAGCTGATATCGCGGCTGCTGAATGCCTTCAGGAGACATCAAATGACATATCGGAGACTTCTGGGCGCTCTGGTTTTATTTTTGAACGTTAATGGTGAGCAGTTTTGTTCCATTAGTACATGATGACAGGTCAGGCCTGTGTATGTGTCGGCGCTAAGCGACAGAGCATTAGCGCGTTTGCGTATGATCAAAGGCATCCGCGATGACAACGGTAAATAAAATATGCAATAATGTGTGTCAGCCTGCGTGGGCGTTAATGTGCAGTTTCAGCTGCATGTGGGGAGATGGCGCGGGACAAGTCTGTCTTAACGGCCGCAGTTTGACATTGAATGTGCTCAAGCATGAATGCAGGGATCACTGGCGCACCATATGTACGTATGTTTGTTTGTTCATGTGGCTATGTAAGTAAAGAAGCTGTAGACAAACTGAGTCTAGCTGAGTTAAAGCCCATTAAAACGACAGCTCATGTTCTGCCACAACTCTCTCCAGCAAGCCTCCTTCATACATGCTGAGTCACTGAATAGATAATAAGGAAGATGTCCCTGGAGCAGAGTTCACCCTGAATGGTATTAACTTACTGAATTGTTAAACATCTCCATACACAAGATGAGGAACAATAGATTACAAAAAATAATAGAGGTGTCAAAATTAATTAATCAACAACTATTTTGATTATCTATTAATCGTTTTGAGCCTTTATTTTACTTGAAATTGTCTAAATCGTCAGATTTCTAGGACGAAGTATTAGGGTCACCTATAAATGTTTTTTTCAGAGGGGGGTAATATTCTGAGAAAAAAATGTGCGACTTTATAAAGTGGCAAATTTGCCACTAGCATGAATAACCTATAATTGACATTTACTTAATCCGGAAGTTGCTCTCAGTTTCAAAAACATTGGTGAGTACATCACTCCCTCGCTGTGATATTGTTTTTTATTTGGTTTCATTTCATCATTAAACAATACCAAATACGCACTAATCTGAGGGGAAAAAAAGATTTGGCAATACATTTTATGCAAAAATATTTTTAAACTAATTATTCAATTAATTGATTCACTAAATTGATAGATTTAGCTTGTCACTTGAGGTGTGGAAATAGGACCCGAGTTGGGAAAGAGGGTCTTTATATACAAAAAATACAAAGTAAAAACAGAGAGCAGGATATGGATTCAGATGGCCTAAAAAAAAACACTTGATGGAGAAACCTTGAGTGGAGAGAATGCAGAATTTAGAAGTACAACATAACCACAGCAAGCTGGGCTTGATGCAGAATACATGGAAGGCAGCTTGCATGGAAGAAACCTCAATATGCTGAGAGAAATCTCGGCTAATTGAGGAACCTCGACATACTGACAAAAGTGTCCTTCAGTAACTCTTGCTAGGGCAATGCACAATTCTATATAACAAAATAAAGGCATATTGACAAACTACGATAGGCGCATAGTAACTGCATAGCAACTGATTACACATTGCCACATTATCATCATACGGGACATAGTAACTGCAGATAACCAGGCAAACTAAGAGTGGCTTATTTGGCTAAAACATCATCATCGTCACATTACCATCATGAGAAACATTAGCATAATAAATCCATAACAAAATGACTCCTTGACCTGCATAAGCATAATGCAAGGAGCTCATCAAAAGGTATGGAGGACCAAAACTCAAAATAAATAAATGACTAAATAAATAAATAAATGACTAAAAATGAAATTAAAAACTGATTAAAAAATCTATGTAATTCGAAGAAAAAAATAAATATAAATGGAAATAAAACCAACACAAAATTAAATAATGATTAAAAAATAAAATAAAAATAAAATATATATATATATACATTTGTATTACATTTTTTAATTATATTTTTTATTCACTTTAAGTCATTTATTTATTTATGTATTTAGTCATTTATTTAGTCATTTATTTATTTTTAATTTTGGCAGTTTTGGTCCATACTGCCAGTTCAAAATGTTATTCAAATGAGGGGGCGGTCCTAAGCGTGGACTCCACCGTTGCAAACACAACCTGCGACTTGAGTTGCTCGACAACAAGCCGAGGTGACAGTGGACAAGATAGTCGTCCATTGCTGGAGCTCTCCATGCAAGCCGGCGAGACTTCCTTCTTCGCCGAGCCGCTTACTCGAACAATGAAAGTCCAACCCAAGACACGCTTAGGACCGGCCCCTCATTTGAATAACATTTCGTCCTGACAGTATGGACCAAAACTGCCAAAATTTTAAAGAAATAAATGACTAAATAAATAAATGAAAAAAAAAGTGAAAATACAAACGGATATAAAAAACAGAATTAAAAATTTTAATATATATATCATGTCATCATATATATGTCATTTATTTATTTATTTAGTCATTTTTTTATTTTGAATTTTGGCAGTTTTGGTCCTCCATAAAATGTAAAGGGACATACTAACTGCATAAGCATAATACATCCTTAACACAATCACCCCAAACCCAACCCAAAACACAATTATAGCAAAGCTATTCTAAAAAATGTTCAAAATGTTTTCTCTTTTTTTTTTTTTACTATTTCTAGAAATAATGTTCTTAGAAATCCAAGCTTCAGACATTATTTTATGGTTGAGCCGTAGAGTGTTAAATACCACTCTTTAGTTGAGATCGCAACATGTGGTGCACTTTATCTTATTCATTTCATGAAATGCACTGATTTGTATAGTATTGCAAATGTGAAACCAATTGTCAGATCATGTAGCAGTGCAAAGAGAGAATATAAAGAGATGATGAATTAAGTGGGTTTCAAAGTGATCTTTGAAGCAAATGGGACGTGCACAAAAGAAAAGTGGCTCAATTTAACTCGGGGTTGGCAAATGTACAAATCTCATGACAAGTAAATTAGCTGAGCGCTCTCTGTGATCATAACAAAACACTCTCTTGTCTGCAGTTCCGCTGCTGCGGAGTGACCAACCACACAGACTGGTTTGAAGTCTACAATGCTTCTCGTGTGCCAGACTCCTGCTGCCTGGAGTACAGCGACAACTGCGGCTTGGATAACCCGGGGACATGGTGGACAGCGGTAAGCACTGGCATCACTATCCAATTGGAGTTCTTCTTCTCAGTCTTTTTATCCCCTTTTTATAATACAGCTCGGTTACTATAACAATACAGGTACTGGATTTCATTTAGGGTTTCCAAACCCAATAGCGGAAAACACAATCAAGGATTAGATATGCAAATGTGAAAGTAAAGATGCGAGCTTGTCAGCAGTTCTGGCCCTTAATCAGATTAGTGTGTATTCAATTTTATTCTAGCTGGAGAAACGTTAGTCAACAGATTAGTGTAGGTCTGCAGACACTCTGGTTGGACTTTGGTGCAGGTGGTGTGGGTTCGGTTCCCACCTAGTAATGGTACGAATGTGTGAGTGAATAGTTGAATGTCTCTATATGTACCCGTGATCAGTGATGCCGTTAACAAATTATTCAATAATAGGGATAGACTGATTATCGGCTGGTAAACTGATTATCTGCCTTTTTACGAATCTGAAGGCCGGTAAAGCTGTTTTCTCACCGAGCGGTGAATGCTTGCAAACGTAGCGAAATTTAGGGTTTTCATCAGCATTTTTAATATGTTCACAGACAGTTTTTACTTGTCGCAAAGACAATTCAAACATATTCAGACCATTTTTTTATTGTCTGCGAAGATCTTTTGAAACTCCAAATTAACTACATTCACATGCATTTGTCGCTCAGTGAGATACAGGGAACTTTTCATCTATGGATTTATTCATAAAAACTGATGCTAACCCTGGTAACTTTTTATTTAAAAAAATAAATAAATAATAAAATAAAATGAAGTAATTATGTTGAAATTTTGGAAAACTTTATTTACAGTACCAAACACTTTAGGGAACCATTTACTTGCCTAGTTTTTAATTTAGCGCGTTTAACGCATGCTGATGGCTCTGGAAGCACCCTGCAATTTTTGTTAGAATTTTTAAACAACGCTCTTATTTTATTAATATACAGTACTTAATATAATTTAAAAAAATGTGTTTGTTGTTTTTAAGCTAATACTTTCTCTTTTACTGCAAATGAATAACGGCCTGAAATATCGGTTATCGGTCTCCTTGACTACTAATAATTGGTATCAACCATGAAAAAAACATATTGATCTATCACTAATCAATGACTGCTATTTTGACTAACTATTAATCTAACGTGTAACTATGTCCAGTATATTAGTCAGATTGAAGTATATATATATATATATATATATATATATATATATATATATATATATATATATATATATATATACGGCAGACAATAATTATAATAATAGTAATTTATAGCAGACAATTGCCATTAAGTTGCAGAAGCGAGTAAAATGAGGTGCAATTAAACAATACAAATACGACAAAATGATTGAGTTGGTTGAGTTGACGTTGCTTGTTCTACAAATGACTAGCTACGGCCCTGCGCCGAGCCTGTGACATTGTAAGCTTGCTGACATCCCCAAAGTGTGATGAGTGGCTCATGCAATAATGAAGGCGGCGGCTCGGAGCCACGAGGACTAATGTGAATTGAACAAGAAATTGACCGTCGACACGTCATATGTATGTCGCAGTAAAATGCTTCAGTTTGACACAATAACAGGCTCACTCATGAGCCGGGCTTTTCCCGTCGATTCGTTTGAGGGTCCTACCGGGGCTACTGCGTGCCCTACCTCCTGAGTCCTGCACAGAGAGAGCGAAGGATTTTCTTGTTTAAGTAAGTGGATAACAATAACGGCATTTGAAATGTTGGTTAATGGAAAGTTTACAGAGGCTTAAACACTAATGTCTGTGGTGACAACATGTATCCAGCAGATCTTTTATGTATCACAGGAAGATTTCTTTTATATTCGCTAGTGTTAGTAAGAGTAGTTATTCAGTTACAAAATTCATGTTTATTAGTAGTAACTAGCCTCATGATGGTAGTGCTATTTGGTACTCATTAGTATGCGTCTGTTTGAATGTTCACTGTCCACTGTGACTGATGCAGTTATCCCCTAATTTGTCATCACAGTGAGCATGACTGGCACAAGCATTTTTGTTTTAAATCCATTGGCCCAAAGGATGTTATGATTAAGCGGTTAAGCCCTATAACTTGTGGCTAGCAACAAATGACCACACAAATATATAATGTGAATTAGAACGGCGCCTCTGCTAGATAGCTATTTTCAGTTGTAGACATATATAGGGATTTTTAATGTGCAATTGATAACAATTTTGAAATTTCAATTTAATTATTTTTTTTGAGTACATCAGTTGTAATAGTGAGTGCTGTAGTTTTCCTGATACCCTACCTTTTTGATCTTGTTTAAAAAAAAGAAAGCCGTACTTAAGTCTTAAGCATAGTACTTTCATCATTTCAATGTACAGCAATTTTTGTAAAGCATTTTACAGAGTAAACATTCTAAACTGTTGGCAAATGGAGTCCCGACACTTGTACAACATGAGAAAAGTCCTAGCCAATCCACCTAGTAAATTGCAACCACTAAAATAGGAGATACAAGGTTGCATTAGCAATGACAGAACTTCTATTCTCCTTAATACAAGCCTATCCCGATGAGATGGATTTGGATTTATTTATTTATTTTAAAAAAAGAAGAAGAGAAAAAAAAGAAATTTGCAGCTTTATCTAACTGTATTTTGATGCAGTAAACTTGCTGCGAAAGCATTTTCACCAAAATCATGAATATTATGAATGAAAATAGATTGATTCTGTCCTTTTATTGTGATCGTGGCTTGAATTTAGGTTGGATTAAGCTGTATAGGGTGTTGAAGTAGTAAGAGGAAAAATTGATACTTGATCCTTTTACAGGGTTGTTAATGATTAAACGCTGCCGTGTCCTTCTAGTTAATTGCTAAAACAACACATAATACGATTACTATCTACAGTCTATACAGCAGGTTTTTACTAGAGGCAATTAAATCTGCAGAAAGATGTGCAAGGACATCTAACATCAAATATTCATTCGGAACAAACACTACATCCCCGCGACCTGTTCTTCACCTCTGCAAACTCTTCTGCATCACATTTGTAAAATCCCCCGGTTGCTTGCGCTTCCTATTAACTTGTCACTTACTAACATTAGCACCATTCTTTCAGTCATGAGCTGAGCGGGAAAGCCGATGGCCGCCCTCACTCCTAATAAACAAAAATGAAAAAAGAAATCCTGAACAACCAAGTCCCCATCTTCACGATGTCCTTTCCCTTCCCCTAATTTTCTCTACCCCAAATTTACCAGCTGGATTGTGCTCTCCAAGCAATTTATGGATACATTTCTATAAACCTCCATCAAGCCTTGTCTTCATCGACTTCAACCAATAATAGACGCTGCACACCACCAAAAGGTTCCATTTTCACTTTTAATTGGAACAGAGGTGGCAAATCCAGGTCCAAGATGTAACAACCCTGCCACCGTTTGGCTTTAGCCTCAGGTGCTAGTTAGCTAGCTTCCATGGCGGAGCTAGGAGCTAGCTAGCTAGCACCATGGGCTAAACTGCGGCAGGGTTTTTACTTTCTGGACCTGGATTTGCCACCTCTGTTCCAATTAAAAGTGAAAATGGAACCTTTTGGTGGTTATTAAAATTACTGAATATTTTTATGGTTACTTCAATTCCACATATTACTGAGATGCTAAAAACATAAACAAACAAGTAGATGAACATATGAGTAAAGTTAATGTGATTCTAGTCATGAATATAAGTTAGTAACTGTGATGAAATGTCCCCCAAATAAACTCTCAAACACACACTGTCACAGTGTGACAAACCTTTTAAACGTTAAACACCCATTTGCACCATTCAAAATGTGAAAATGTGAAGCATCAATATTTCAAACAACACAGAAAGCCAAGTCGCTCCCCATCTTTACTGCTCTGTAAGGAAAGATGCCAACAATGACTGCTTTGACACCGTAGTATTATTTTATGATTGTGACTGAAGGTTGCAGGTTAGCATTAGAGTGCACTAAAATTATTGATACTTCAGGCTGGATGAATGTTTCAAGAAATGCTAAACAAAACCGAAATGGAGACACTTAGTAACCGAAGTGGTGGCAATCTGTAAATGTTCTTGCTGGAACAACAAACAAAATAATTGATTATGTTGAGCATCAGCTAATCACTACAAAATGCTCAACCACTGAACATCTCAGCTGTCAGAAAAACAAGCCAATTCTTCACACATATCCTCTTTAACTTTCTTGGTTTGTACCGTTCAGTGCGCCACTTCTTCTTTGCCATTTTTTTATTTTATTTTTTTACACATATCAGTTGTGCAATTTGCTAATTCTTCACGCATATCTGTTGTGTAATTTGGCAGGGAGAAAATGTTACATGGCTTGAACTCACGTACCAGCTCTGACTTTCCCAACATGATTTATACATTTTCAGATGCACCACTGAGGTCCACCAGGATTCTGTTTGATGAATAACATTGAAGCAGGCTCACTGCATTACTTTCCATATTGATCCAGCTGAGAATTACTTTACCTTGTGCTGAGAAAAAAATAAAAATTTGGGTTCCTCGGTGTTTCAGGCAACTGCAAAATCAATTGTGCCTTTGGTTTATGTGGCTCTGACTCAGCTAATTGATTATTTAGATTGTATAAATATCGCAGTCACCAACCTGTGTCAGTAGAAATGAATTATTGAGTGGGGACGTCACCACTGTACAGTATGGTGGAAGCACCTATGTCCATTATTCACTACATCACCAGGTCTTTTCGTTGATCAGAAGCTGACACAGAACTCCCAATACCAATTAGTGGCATTTTGTGTGTATGACTAATCAGTTTTGATCATCTTAAAAGTATTTGAACAAGCAACGTTAATTGTTTGTTCCTTTTTTGGTCCGTTCTCTTGTTACTTCACAGCAAATGCAGAAAATAAAATTCAAGTTTATGTCCGATTGGGTAGCATCTGGAAGCTGTTTTGACTATCAATATGAAGATCTTCATGCAAGTGAAGGGGGCAGGAATTAATTGGCTAGAAAAACGGAATCTATCCAAAATGTATGATTCGATTATGACTCTCATTGGTGTGGCCATATTAACAGAGTAGTGGAAGAATACTTTCCTTGGTAAAGAAAAGTAACAAAACAAAATGTTCCAGACATTAAAGAAGGGAAAGTCAGTAGTTTTTGCAGGATTTTTTAAAATATATTTATTTTTAATTCTTTAAAGCGCATCCGATACTCTGATCTCAGATTCTTTGGACTTGGAATGCACAACAAGAAGGTAAATGTTAGGAGAAGGAAAGCAAGCAAATTGTTATCCGTAAAATTGGTTTACAAATAAAGTGTTATATAAAATATTATTTAATGGCCATTAAAATATAAGAGACATGAGGCAAGTCAAGTTTATTCATATAGCCCTTCATCACAAAAGAGTCTGAAAGGGCTTCACATGCCCACAGTTGACACATGTTAACAACATCCCCTGATCGAACCACAAGAGGGCAAGGAAAAACACAAACAAAAAACATCAAGGGGAAAAATAAGAAACCTTGGTTGCTCTGTTTTTATTGTTGAATTCAAGCAGTCTCACAGTAGACAAAAGCCGAGGACATATGGTAGTGTTATACTGACAGCTAGCTTCAATGGAAATATAGTGACACAAGTGATGACCTTCCTTTAGAGCTGCCAAGTGTTATGGATTGTCCGTATTTTGTTATTGAAATCAACAAACGCTGCTGCGTTACACCCGGTGCTGCAGTGACATAATGTGCCACTGCTATTCATTAGCTGCGAAGCTAGCGGACGAGTCTTTTCAGCCAACGTTTTGATGCTAACTCTAATCGCTGCTATTCATATAAGAACGTGGAAGACGTGAACTGGACTGCTAAGGAAATGAGGAGTTATGAGGAGATAGAGTGTGACCTACAGTGACCGAATATTTTATTCCGCCAACGGAGTGCCATAGCAAATTGTTTCCCGCTCAAATGGGATGGGATAAAAAAAAACTTTGTACGAGGAATATGTCCCGTTTATTAGTTTTTCTATCACTGCTGTTGTTAAAGTCACAGGACCGAGAGGTTACCGTCTATAAGTAGTTCACTTGCGTGTGTGTGTGTGTTAACATATGTTAGTTGTTTCCTCTTTCTTTCTCTTTTCTGAATGGCTTTCAATTGGCAGCAGGGGCCGTTACATTCGCCTCTGGCTTTTTCGCGAAAAAAAAACACATCAGTGGGGAACCGAAACAGGTTCGTGCCCGCTGTTTCTAACACCAACGCAATGTGGCGGCAAAATCCAATTGAATAAAGAATTTTAAGTGAAACAGTAGGTAAAAAAACCACATTCCCAGCCAGAAAGAAAACAATGTGGCTTAATGAAGTCATATCCGGTTAGGCCGCATTGAGACCCGCTGGGAAGATTTTTGATTTTGAAATCCATGAAATACTCGGTTAATATGTATTGATTCAAGGAACCGTTCATTGCGACACGTATATTATATTGTTTAATAAAACATGTTAAAATTTGTACAAATGTTGTCCCATTCACTCTGTGACCAAAAGAGTTTGCTTTTCACTTACTGATGATTTAAACAGATGAGAAGACTGTAAAAGTCACAAACAATCAGCAAGTCAGGTGGTGGCAATGAAAGTCCAGCAGCATCTCCAGGGAGGAAGGTCACATTTTAGTCATGTACGTGAACCGACCTGGTGGGTACAGACGACGTATATTTACAGTGTCAGTATAGTTGACCCTCACACCATATATGAAGTAAAAGTACTGCACCTTTGAGTAGAACTTTCTGCAATATCCAAAGATTCGGTGGGATTATTTATCCATTCATCCCGAAGAGCATTTATGATGTCAGAGGTCACCGTTGTTGGACTCGAGTGATCAAAAACTCTTTTTGACTTCATCTCAAATGTGTTTCCATGCCAAACTTTTCCACCCTTGCTTTGTGCACCGGGACACGTTTATGCTAAAATGTTGCCGGTCAACTATCAAAAATCTCTCTCGGTATGATTAAGAATGAAATTTGTCAGGTAAGCGCAACACGGACTCCCGAAGTGACTGACTGTCATCTACATGTTCTCTCTTAATAGACTGCCGTTAAATGTATCTTGTGTGTGTGTGTGTGTGTCAACAGCCGTGCTACGAGCGGGTGAAGGACTGGCTTAACGAGAACCTTGTGGCCCTTTGGATCTTTGCTCTATGCACAGCACTTACTCAGGTAATTAGGCACTGTTCCATGATTTGTAAGTCACTTTTTGATATTTCCACTTACACACAGAAACTCTTGACTTTTGCTTCGACAAAGCTCACATTTCCAGTGTCCTTTGAATTAAGTGCTGCCGCAGGATTTCTGCGGACAGCACGTGCCGACTTTTTGCGTGTTGGCACTGAAGACCACATAGGGGCGGGGTTGACATTCCATAAAACTCTTTTATCTCCTTCGCAGCCGATTGCTACGTGACATGCCTGCACAACAGATGAAGTGAAATAGTCCGTTCTTGAAGGCCTCCGTCACGTGGCTCGTCTTGTGCCGCAGCTGCAGGCTCATTTGTAGTCAGCCATTAGACTCTCAGTGGTGCTTTGAATCTTCTAATACAGCCAAATGAAGCAGAAAGTAGATGTAATCAACTTAACAGTGTTTGAGCGTATGTGTAATTATGGCTCATGCAAAGTGATGCGTTACCTTGCTTTCCCCCAGAGTAACCATTTGGGTAGTACGCAAAGTTGGCCGCTGCTCAGTGAGCTTCGACGCAAATACAAATCTCCATAATGATGCTTGAAAAAGTGCAAGAGCATTAAAAACACATCTATTTGACTAATACATTAATGATGGCTAAAATTAATAAATCTCTGGGTAATTTTAATAAATCTATGTGTAGTTTAATGCTGAGTCAGCACTGCTCCTGCGTTTTTTTTTTTCTACAGTTGCCCTGTACTGCAATCTTGGCAAGAACACGGATTAGTTGGACAGCTCATTGTTGAATTTTGAGATATTTAACTGATTCACTCGCAGTCACTTTCACTGAAGCAACCCCCTCCGCTCCCGGATGTTTTACTGGATTTTTGGGTATAAAAACATGGAACCTACCAAAAGAAAGACTAGAGTCTTTCATCAGGAAAAAAAAGTGTATTTGTATCTGTTTCCGTTTTGCAGCAATTAGCATTAGAATATAGCTAAGTTTCATCATTATTCACAAACCTGTTGAAAACACTGGCAAAAAGAGCTTGTTGCAACATGGCTCTGGTTGATCTTTTATACTCTACTGCCACCTGCTGGCCGTTACTACAACTACCATTGTTTTAAACGACCTCTTCAGGTCGGAGGCTGCATCAAAACCTTCTGTATGCTCTAGCATTAACTCTTTGACTGCCAGACGTTTTCAGAAACGGGATGTCGCCAGTGCCAGCCGATTTAAGCATTTTGACTGATCTTTCAAGGTCCACAGAAAATGTTGTGTTTGGACTATGGAAACACACATACTACCAAATGAAAGATTGGACTCCCAGCTTTCATCAGAAAAAAAAGTTTGTTTCTACCTTATTCCGTTCTTCAGTAATCAACAATAGAAAATGGTTACTTTCACCGAAATGCTCTGTTTTGAAACAAAAAGCGGAGAAAAAGAGCTTTTTGTGAAACAATGTTATTTCATGCACTCTAGTGAATTCTACACTTCTTTTTGTCCATGAATGATGCCACAAACACCTAAATAGTGCTTTACTTCTGTAAAACGCTTTCACCAACAATGAAAAAGTGTTTTTAGATTGCAAAATACGTTTATTTCCATTCAACAGTGTAACAATTTGACAAAACAATTTCGCAAACTATTTACAAATGTGTGCAACTGTGGTACTATTTACAATTATGTGGATGTTTCAAATACAGTTTTTCTTTTTGTAACGCTCCTCTGCGTGCAAGGAGAGGGACCAGGATTCGCACAACAGATTACTTTCACTTTCATTGTCCGTTTTGCGTGCAGACGTCACACTTTCTTGACGGCCTTTTTTCCGGGGAATAAATAGCAAGTAGCAGACTGTACCCACTCCTCCGATGAATATGCATTGGACTCGGGGCACTCTTCGTCGTCCGATTGAACGTCCGCCTGAGCGTGGTCGGTTGTGCTCCGCGTTTTCCGGTGTCAGCATCGCTAGCCCGTGAACCTTTATAACGTCGTCATAGCCGCCGCGTCAACGCTTCCAACTTCGCCGTCAACCTCGGAGTCACCATCATCATCATCGATGATGATCATCGTTGTCATCACTGTGCTCTTTAGCGTTGAAAATTCCCAACTGTGAGCTGCTTGCAACATTGTCCGCTTCCTCCTCCATCTAGCTCCGCCTAACGTATTCTACTGCCGCGTCAATGCTTCCAACCACGGAGTCACCATCATCATCATCGATGACGATCATCGTCGTCATCAATGTGCTCTTTATCGTTGGTCGATGCTTTTCGTCTTTGAAAAAAAACGGCTCTATGAGCTGCTTGCAACCGCCATTATGGCTTCTTCAGCCATTGTCCCCTCAACACTCTAGCCCCACCTCACGTCTTCTGCTGACGCCCACCCGATCTTGTCAAAAGAGAGTCATCGCTGTCCTCTAGGGGCCAAAAATAGTCATTAGGCTCACTAGACCTGCTTGAAACTTTCAGCACAGCTCCGCAAGGCTTCCCTGCACCCGTTTCCAAAAAAATAATTAAAAAAATGGGTGGACGTCTTTTAACGTCTTTGGCGCTCCTCCGTAGGTTTTTGCAGAACGTCATTTAACGTCTTTGGCAGTAAAAGAGTTTAAAAAAAAACATTGAAAATTTATAAAGCCGTTTTTGGGACCATGGCCCTATTTAAAACGTTTTTATGCGTTTTTGGGAGCAAATGAGTTAAAAGTTGTATTTTTTTGTAATTTTTTTCTTTCTTGCCTTCATCCAGTTTCTTCCTTTTGTGTAATTCTTTGAACTATATCTTTTCTATTATTTATTGTTTAACTATGTCCCCCCAAAAATAATTAAAACATCAATGCTAGTGCCTGCCTTTTCACACTAATGTATATTTCACATCAAATACAGTGGTACCTTGACTTTTATGAGTGGCCCACTTATTAGTTTTTTGTTTTGTTTTCTTAAATACAAGCCATTGCTTGGCTGGCCTTTATTTTATTTTTGCCTTAACTTGTAAGCAATAACTTGAATTCCGAGTGACAGACCTTCCACGGCTCCAGTGAAGTGGAACAAATGGCTTCTCCTTTCTCCCACAATTCAAAAACACGCATGCATTTGATGACTCTAAATTGTCAGGAATTGTGAATGTCAGTCAATATGTGCCCTGTGATTGAAAAGCAACCAGTCCATGGTTTGCCCAGCCTCTGGCCCAAAGTAAGCTGAGCAGTAGAAAATGTTGGTTTGAGGGATGATTGATGGATTTAAAAAATAAAATAAAATACACAGAAACCAGAAAGAGTGTGTGAGCTCTTCTCACTTAGTATCGGTCTTACATGCACAACATCACACATCGGGTCCATGCCGTGTGTTGCTCAAGGACATTTTGCCATGTGAACATGGAGAGCCAGAGATTGAATCGCTGAAGCTGCAGTTTAACCGACGACCTGCCGGACCTCCGAATCGTAAATCATCAGGAATGTCGTTTATTACGACACGCTTGTGTTCCCTTTACATCCCCCAGTGTTAAATGATGGTAATGATCTTGTGTACCTTTGGAGCTATTTCATGATGTCACTCTCTTAGATTTGTTGACCACACTCATAAAAACCGCTGGTGCTTAGCGTGACTTCATCTTAACTCCATTTTTATGTAAAGAATGACGCAATTTCACATCATTCTTACACAACCGGCGGTTCCTGGGAGTGTCAAGCGTGACTCACTGCTTACACAAATACTGTCTTTACAAAGATGACAATGCTTTAGTGCACATGTGTCGAGATGTGAATTTGATATTAAGTTTATTATTATTATAGTTGCAGCTTGTTAGAATGTAGAACTGCACTACAACATTCTGACAGTTGTTTGTCATATAACTAAATGACAGCAAAGTATTGGAAGAACCTATTGGTATGATGCAATGCAGTTCTACACCTGTCGTCCATCATAATGCTCCTTAATAAAAAATGATTATAATGATAATAATCAGTGTTAATTTTGAAAAAATAATAATAATTTAGTGGTATAGTCTTCTTATTAAAGTTTTGGTCTTTTAGTTTTAATCCAATGTTAGTCGACGAAATAAACAATTTTAGTCGACTAAATTAGCAATTTATTCAATGTTTTTCTTCAACATGCATTTAAACTTTTATAGAGAAAATTATAACACACCTACTGTAGTTTACCATGGAAGTCACATTTAATACAACTGTCTTTATTAATTGTTTCAATGAAACATGTTAAACTGACGATAATATACCGTCTTAAATTTAGTTTTCTTCTAAATAAAAAAAAGTGCATAATTGCTTAAATAAGTATCTGAGTGGTTATTTTCTCTCACCCGGGTTTCATTCCGTCTGATTGGGTTGTGTGAATTTTCATTTTCATTTTGTCAGTCAATTTGAGTTATCGTTATCGTCTCAATGAATGGCTTCCATTTTAGTTTTAGTTTCATTTTTATCTGAAAAAAAATTGTGATGAAAAATATGGTAACATTTTTTCACCAACGAAATTATCACTGATAATAATAATGACGGTGATACATATCTGATAGTTAAACTCCAAATTGTACATTATCAATAAAGGCAGTTTTTTTAATATACAGCTCCAAAGCCCTTTTCACACTGCATTTAGCAGTGTGCCGTCATCAAATCCATTGATAGTGTGTGTGGTGAGGGGCGAGGACCGCAGAATGGAGTGTTGCTGGGCAACCGCAAGAGGACTTCTGGCACAATGGCAAGGCGCCATAGTGTTACGTGTTATTTTGTCAAGGTCCCGTCTAACCAGTGGCAAAATCTCCACTTTTTATTTCCTGCTAAGCTGTTACGTCAACACTTCCAAATATGGGCATGCTGGCAAATATGGGTAGCTCAATTGCACTGAGCAGGTGCAGTGTGAAAAGGGGTTTAGTTTACTGGAATTCGATGATGTTAATTTGTAATTAAGAAATCCGATCCTAATTTCAAATTAACACAAAGAAAGCGTCTTAAATGGTGAATGTTTGCTGTTTTCCAGACCCTGGGCCTGGTGTTCTCCATGACAATGTTCTGTCAGGCAGTCAAAGTAGAAACCTTCTACGCTTAACGCCCAACTCTGACGTCCGTGAGCACATCTGCGACGTTCCTGCACTTAAGACGGACGGACGCATCCTCTTCTTTCTGACCTTTCCCCTCTGCTGACATTTCGTCAAGGACGTTGCCTCTTCACATCTTACCCGCTCACTTTCAAACAAGCACAGTCTCAATGTAATACGTTTCCTATGATTTGCTATGTGTCAAATACTAATTTCTGTGATGCATTTTAGCGAGCAGTATAATGTGTTAAGCAGTGTAGCCTTTAAAAAAAAAAGTATTTGTTTTAAATTATTTTATTTTGATGTGTTTTCAAAAGGAGAGGCTGAGTTTGGAAAGTGCACTGGTGAAGTGCTGCAAGCGCATGTCCCCTGCGATGGTGTGTATTAAATGTTTTGATCTATTGAGCAGTCAGTGTGTCGTTAATGGCTCATGACCAAATGCTTGAGGCTTTTAGTGTGTAATCCTGTTGTATTCATGTTTAAAATCCTTAACGTGACAAAGACTCATACTCGTGTAAACAGAAAAATAAATCACAATGTAGTCCATTTAGCACCTAAAACAACTCCTCGGCTGTGCTGAATGAAACAGCATTGTGTGGTGGATTTACATGAGATGGAAGAATCCCAGCATCCCCAATACACTCTCATACATTCTCACCGGTATTTAAATTCCGAAGCAGGATGCGTTCAAATGGCCCTGGGCTGTTTCCCCTCCAGCTTCAATAAGAGCTCCAATGACAAAGATTATTGCGGAGCCTTGGAAACCTCCTCCAGGTCTTTTCAGTTACCTCCAATTCGTACTCTTAACGTCAACTATAATCCATCCTTAAAACACACTTGAGACACACTGAAGGAATTTTTCCAAAAGCTTTGGGTTTAAACTCAGCTAGCAGTTCGTTACTGCAGTTTGTTTTTTTCTTTTGGGGGCTCCCTTGTGCAAAAATCACAGTCACCATTACGGAGCCCTTAATTGAATTATTCACATATGCTGTGAACTACATGCATTTAAAAGCAGAATGAAAGCATTCTATCCCAAAGGAGACAGTAGCAAAAGTGGAGTCGTTTGTTGCACCCACAGGCGCTGCAACCTTCCTGAGGTCATGAGTCGTAAGAGGCCAACCACAACACATCTCCAAATGAGTCCTTCTCTGACAAATGTTGCACACAAGCCACAGCATTGCCAGCTGCCTCCATCTTACGTAAAGGCACTAACGGTTCATTAGAGAACATATGTGAGCATTTGTATTTCATTAAACAAGATGGATGTGACAATACACTGTGAATATTTTCCATTGAGGATATCAATCAAAGGTATTAGCTAGAAGAGCAGAAGCTTCAGACTTGACAGATTTTTTTTTTTTTGCCCTTTTATCTGGCCTTTGTGGCATTTCAACCACACCCAGCCCATGTGTTATGTTGTACCTAACTGTCGTACATACAGTCCGTTCTCAAAGTCAATTCCTTTCTTTTTGTTGTATTTCAGATCAAAAGATGAATATCACACCAAAGTCACCTTCAAAATGGTTCGCTTCTCTCTAATCGACAACTCTCTGGTCTTGCGTAATGTTAAAGCAAATGCAGTTTTCACTGGCGTAACCCAATGCTAAAAACTAGCGCTAGCTAATGTAGCAATCCATCTAAAAGGCAACGCCTGAGTAACTTGAAACAGCGAAACAGAGGTCACTTACATTCATCCAGCTGTAAATGGCATGGTATGAAAAAGCTGGAATTCTGAACTTTTGTTCAGTATACAACAAAAACAAAAGAACCTTTTGGACTGTATTTTGCAGTCATCCAGTGTTTCTCAAAAGCCGAACACTCAACGCGACTGTTTTTGAAATTAAGAGAAAAAAATCTGGAAACTGTGCGACAATAATGAAGTAATTTAACAATCACTGAACAAATGTTTGACAGAGGAGCAAATCTCACATGTGGGAATTGGCCACGAAACAATTGGATGATGAAACTTGCCAATCGCCCCAATTTTCATTGTATCTATCTATCTATCTATCTATCTATCTATCTATCTATCTATCTATCTATCTATCTATCTATCTATCTATCTATCTATCTATCTATCTATCTATCTATCTATCTGTCTGTCTGTCTGGTCCGTCCGTCTATCCATCCATCCATCCATCCATCCATCCATCCATCCATCCATCCATCCATCCGTCCAGTCTGGAAACGAGATCCACTTTCATGTGACCAGGCCTTAAAAGAAGTTCGTCCCAAAGTCTCACAGCACCTATTGTCCATTATGAAAGAAGAAATGAAAACGATAAATGAAAAGGACACTTCGCACGCTCCGGCTTGTGAATCTTCACTCCAGAAAAAAAGTAGGCAGCCATTTGGTCTGTCTGCAATAAAGAGACATATACAGAATACCTGTGAGGATTAGTAGGAAGAACTGCAAATGAGCTTGGCACTGTTGTTGACCTTATAAATAGTGAAAAGACTTTATAGAGCACATGCCGTAAATGTGTGCGAATGCTCAGAGATGTTGAAAATACAAGAGAAACTGGAAACTAATGTGAGTCAATATATCACACAAATAAAATGCACAACAGCAGTTCATGGGGGGGCTCCATAAAAGTTGTTGGTGTGACATGACATCACTGGATGACTCACAAAATAGCTCGACATACAGTTATGATCTCATCTTGGATCAATAATAGTTCAGAGTTTTTCCTTGCTCTTTATGTTGTTGTTTTTTTCATGTAAGAAACTTGGGGCGCTGAAAGACCTGCCAGGCTTCAATAAATAGGAACCTGAATAGCTCACTAGTTATGAATTAGCCACATGCTAATGCTACAGACACTCTATATACAGTTCATTTGCATAAAAGCACAACCACACTAACTTTTTTTTTTTTTTAATTTGTAATGCTTTATGACTGTCCGTCACATTGCTCCAATGCATAATACCTTTTAAACTATCCATGGCAAGTTTCTTGATCTGTTTTCGACCAACCACTTATGTAAACGCAGAACTTCTAGGGCAGGTGTTCGCGCTAATCCAGGGAAGGTCTATGCGGAGGGCTGCACTGGAAGTCAGCATCAACAAAAGCTCGATTCAACTTAACCTGTACTGACCTCGGGTAGTACAAAAGCTTCTAGTGAAAGATTATGACGCTCGACAACCTTAAGTCATTTGGGCGAGGGAATGATATGCTTACAATAAAAATGCAAAGCCTCAGCCGTCAAATGCTGATGGCCTCATATTTGTCCAAATGATACCTGAAACAAAAGTGTATAGTGACTTTTGGGACAACCTCTATATGTCCTGTGATTGTCTGTAAGGCGCCATAGAAAAAGGATAGACGAAGTGCTGGTGCTGTTATTACACAAACTGCAGAGGTTTTTTTACGCATGTGTGCACCAATTCCAGCTGTAGCACAAGAGTTCCTGTTGACTCCATTAGTCAGGACATGTGGTTAGTCCACTTCTAAGGCAGGAAACCTCCTCCAAACCCCAAAGTCTCCTCTCATCCCCCTGTTGCCTCTCCAATTCACCTCATCGCTTCAGCAAATCTCTGTATCCTTTCCTCTCCTCTCATACATTATTCATTCTCATGTTCACGGGCTTTCTCCCATCTTGTGCTTGATCAATAAAACATACCTGTGTGCTTGTTCCCTCACCTTTCCATCCTTTCGCCTTCTTTCTAAAGCTAAATTGTGGGCCATGTAGAGCAGATAAAACCTCAGGGATGGATGCTCTTTTCAGCGTGGAAGAAATTGATGGTGTTTTAGGCCACTTCGCCCTTACATGAACCGGCTCTCTAATTTGGGTGTATATCGCCAAAGTAGTTTCACCACAAATTCACTGAAGGTTTCATCTTCCACGTGCAATCCAGAGAGAGACAAAAACGCCCTGCTCTGCACATCCCAGTTTTATTCTCTCATTTGAGAAAATAAAAGTTCATTTGAGGCCACTGAATCGCCCACAGGTATCTGTGGGGGTAGCAGAACAAAAAAGTGGACTGGGACATCATTGAAACCATTGAAATGAGATGACAAAGGATGTTATTCTTTCTAAAGTGTAAAAGTGTAAAGCAAGCTTCAGTAGACAGTCAGTCTTGCATCAGCAAAAAAGCATCAGGACCACTTGGCACTAACAAGTGGCAGCAGTTGCATTTGGTCGCTGCGCTTTCAGTGGCGACTTACCTGACTTAATCCATTGCTAGTTTGCTACTATGTTGTAAACATAGAAATACTGTACAAAACACATTACTACAACAACACAATTGTGCCACTACAGTTCAGAATCAATATTGATCTAATCACCGCTGATATAGGTCACTCACATCTTCCTTCATTTAATGTGGATTCAGCATCAGGCTTAGTTTCCAAACTAGAGGGTCAGGCAACTTTTTCCAGAGTTACACTGGGTAAGTGTCAATGTCAATTTTATTTGTAGTATAGTTCATTTCACATGGCAGGCACAAACTCAATGTGTTTCAGGATAAAAAGCAAGATGGTAATACATTTCAAATGCATAAAAACAAACAATACTATAGGCAAAACAAACTAACAACACCAAAACTAATTAATAGCTAGTAAGACCATCGACGTTTTAAGATTCCATTTCAAGGACGTTATTGTTGGAGGAGGTGAGCCGAGTCACATAGTAAGGGGTTCCACAGGGTTGGACCATAATAAATAAAAGCACCTTCAGATGATTTTGAATGTATAATTTGTATAGTTGCAAGCAAGTCAGAAATATAAGGCACGGCAGCACCATTAAGAGATCTAAAAAGAAGTTCTTAAAATCGATTCTGTAGTCAGCCGGATGCCAATAATGAGACTTTACAATGGAGTTATGTGCTCATAGCTGTTTTGTTTTTGATAGAATTCACAGTAGTGACAATTCCGAGCTTACGTCACAAGTGAAAATGGCGGTCTTATGCTGCATTCAAGGAAGGTTTGAAGTAGGATTTAGCCCACTCGGAGTGTCCCTGTTTTTCCCTCAAAGCCTTCGAGTCTGGTTTGTATGCTAGTCACAGGCAAAAGCAATACGATACACCGTGAAAATGAAGCGTTGCATTGGGGAAATATCAGAAATGCCCGGATGTTCGGAATTGTCAATAGCTCAAATGACCGCTGGTTTCAAAAGTGACTAGAAGGGAATTGACGGTGACTGTTTTGGACCGTATTCACTGAAGGATTTGAAATCACATTTACAAAGAAAGTGAGCTGTCAAAATCATCCGGACTGCTGGATACTTGTGGGGGCTAGCAGCGGGAACTAGCAGCGGGGACTAGCCTGCGCTAGCCTACTGTATCAACACAGTGTTACCGGTATTATCTATTATACATTGTCACCGGTTATAGAAAAACAGTTTTTTCATGGTTGGGTGTGACAGTGGTGTGCAAAAGACACTAGTTAGCGTCTGATTTTGACCCCGCCCGTTAAACTCTTTCTCAACGAGGAGGTTTGGGGATGGAAGGAAGGTTTTCAAACTGCCCATCAATCACAGATCTGTCATCTCGCTAGCTAACTCGATATCCAAGTCACCACGTCACAGATTTGTCACCTCGCTAGCTCACTCGATATCATCCCACTAGTGGAGGTCTTAAAAACATACTTTGCGAACCTTGACCTACCGCAGCAAATCACACACAGGTGGTTGAATGTTTTGCATTATTGTTGGTTGTTAAAGGCTATCAACGTATTAAATTTAAATGCCAGACAGTAGAATGTCAAGTCATACTTCCACAGTAGCCTAGATAATAATTAGCAACTTGCTTAATGTGCGTGCCAACGTGCCTCTGGGAACCATAAGACAGGAAGCGGAGGATGAATGCCAACAACATCAAATAAGAAAAGCCAGCTGAGTATATTCTAAGGAAGCACGGCCTGCCACAGGAGCTGTCGCTCCAGTTCTACATGACAGCTATTGAATCACCGCTGGATTCATCTGTCACAGTCCGGTTTGCAGCTGCCTCAAAAAGGACAGCAATGGACTGCAATGACAGCAGAAAGAATCACTTGAATCACCACGCTGGAACGTTCTTTCGACGCTTGCTGTCACTCTCTCAAACATTTCACCAGAACAATATAATCAAAATTTTATTCCCATTATTATTATTCTTATTATTGCTTGTATTATTTGACTTTATCTTTGTGTATAAATATTTTTTTCTACACACACTGTATAGTACATATTGTGTGTATTAACGTGTAGCACTAAAATGGTGGCTCATTCTATGCATGTTTATGATACGATAGAGACAATTGGCTTTAAGTCTGGATTATTTCTGAAATCACCAACCACGAGCAAATTCTAAAGGGGATTGTTAACTTGGTAAGAACTTATGTTAGCATTCTCCTGTAATATCTTATTGATATTAACATAGTGCTGAGGCTGCTCAGTTTCTGTCCTTGCAGCTAAGAATAATATCAAGCATCCCTTTGTTAGCTCCCAAAGGACAAATTGCATTTTTCCGCTCTCTTATAGAACATGAACATGCTACCCACACACACCATAAACACTAATCTACAGCATCCATACAGTAATGGAGGAATGTAAGCGTGCGACGCATGAGCGAACGCCCCGAGCAGTCCTTAGCTCAAGGGCATATCGACATTGCTCAGGATCCAAATTGGCTACTCTCCAACAAGTAGTCTTAATTTCCCAATCCATCCATTTGTCCATTTTCCGTACCGCTAATCCTGTTCAGGTTGGCGGGGAGTTGCAGCCTATCCCAGCGAATCCGAGAAGGCAAACGGCAAACTGCACCTTGAACTTGTCCCCGGTCAAACAGACAGCACAGAGATCACACAGAAGGTGACTGAGTAGAAGTCAGGTTCGCAAACCACTTCACTCTCGGTAATATCTCCCAGTCTACTTTTAGATATTCTAAAATGGTGGGAAATACGTTGGTTATTTATGCATGATTGCTTTTGGATGAGATTAGCATCTGGACATGGCTATAAGAGAAAGGCCGCCTTATCAGACACGTGCCTCGAGTGAGTAATTTTTTTTTTAAGATTCATCCTCCAATGTAGGGCAAATTATTAATTTGAATATTTTATGCCAAACATCAAAACTATAGTGAGATAATGTGATAAGAGGCGTTGCATTATTAACACTTTATAATGGAAAAGACTGTGTATATTATTCAATCACACTTTATCTTTAAAAGTAAGGTAGAACTTCAAGGACAAGGTTGCAGAACATCTTTCTGAAGTTTAAACACTAAGATTATGAGCACGCTCCAACACCCCTCCACGATAACCCCTAGCTAGCTAGCTAGCATGCTAGCCCTTCTGTCATGACCAAGATTAAGACATTTCACCTATTGCTAGCTCGTGAATTAATTAGCCTATCCCACAAAAATCATGTTAACTATGTCTGAATTTACCACATTTATTTATTAATCAATTTAAAATGTAAATTATAGCTGGCGTTGAGTTTCGATCCTCCAAGCCAATTCATTTCACGTATAGGGTGACCAGAAGACCCAGGGACAGTCACGTTTTGAGTCCTAGCGAATTTCGCCAGCCCCATTGTTTTGTCTCACTTTTACGCAGGTCCCGTCCCATTGATGTCCCAGTTTTTTAAGCTACTGAATGCATAAAATTGTATTTGTATATATATATATATATATATATATATACTTCTTCACATACACAATGCGCACATGACATCACATCCGCAGGCAGAGGGCGGGAAATTTTATCCCAAGTTCCCATTATGTACAGCTAAGGGGGGTGTCAAACTGATATTAGCTCAAGGGCCACATGGAGGAAAATATATTACCAAGTGGGCCGGACCGGTAAAACCATGGTTTATAACTTAAAAACAATTGGCGTCAGTTATTCACAGATTTTCACTATTTGCAGGCCAGCCCAAAATAGCAGGGTTAAACTGTAAAAATATTGTTCCAAAAAATAACACAAATGCAAATGGAACGTGGCAAGACTTTGCCCATATGAGTTCCGGGCATGTTATATCTAACTGTTTTGCATACAGGCCTATACATTGTTCCTAGAATGCATTGTGTGGCGCAGTTAATGAAGTTATAGGACACCAATACAAGGACGCATCTGTCGAGGAAGGACGCATCTCCTGCACTCGCTCGTGACTTCTAACTATTTTGTTGACATTGGGATTTTTAACCACATTGTTGCAATATGCCTGGCGGAAAAAGAGCTGACGAAATTGAGTAGATAAAATTTTCTCTGCCAAAACTCAAAGAAATGGTCACCGAAATACTTGAAATGAAAAACTGCATCGAGCCACTTCTGCAGGAAATTCAGCAGTTGAAGAAACAGACACAAGAAAAAGATCGACGCATTGTCACCTTGGAACAGAAAGTGGATGATTTGGAACGGAATCTTCAAATCAACGATGGGATAGTTACAGGTATACAGATTAAACCGCGCCGCGGCCCTCGGGCGAGAGCTGCGGCCAGCACAAGTGCAGTTGATTCTGACCAAGCTTCAGTCAACGAGACTGTCGAACAGCAAGTGACAACTCAACTCAGAGATTTGGGATTCATTGTGGATCCAGCACACATCCAGATGTGCTTTTCGCTTCCAACTGGGGGGACACGACCACCGGAAGTTCTGATCAGGTTTGTTGACAGGAAGAAAAAGATTGCTCTTTTGAGAGATAGCTACAAGCTTAAAGGTAAACACGTCTACGTCAATGAAAATCTCACAAAACGAAATGCTGACATTGCCAGAAGGGCGTGGCAATTGAGAAAGAATGGATTTATCGAGAACACGTGGACAAAAGACAGATCTTCATCTAAACACAAGAAGACTAACTGGTTGGCATGCCCGCCTCCCAGTGCAGAGGACAAGAGATCGAGTCCGGTCTTCAGCCTTCCTGGGTGGAGTTTGCATGTTCTCCCCATGCTTGCTTGGGTTTTCTCCGGGTACTCCTGTTTCATGGCAGGTTAATTGGACACTCCAAATTGTCCATAGGTGTGATTGTGAGTGTGGATGGTTGTTTGTCTCTGTGTGGCCTGCGATTGGCTGGCAACCAGTACAGGGTGTACCCCGCCTACTGCCTGAAGCCAGCTGGTATAGGCTCCAGCGCCCCCCCCCCCCCCCCCCCGCGACCATTGTGAGGACAAGCGGTTAAGAAAATGGATGATGGATGGATCTTCTGAGAAGAAAATACGGATCGTGAAAAGAGTGGAAGAATTGGTGGCGTTTGAGAGACAATAACTGCTATCAGTAACTCACATCATTAAATTGTGGATTTTGTCTTACCCAAATGAAATTATTGTAACATATCACTAATAAACCCAAAACTGGAGCTGTCATGATTTGAATAATGTAAATATAGCATATGCATACTTGCTGACACTGCCAAGGTTAATTCTTGTTTATACACCTGCATTGATAACATGTATTGCTGTTCCTGAAAGAATGTAAACATTGTCTGGCTCTATTTCTGTTTGGACATTTGTTGTAACATGCAAGGCTGTCGTGATAAGGTTGTATTGTGGCTGCAATGTATCTGCTGTAAATAGTTACAATGGGGTTGGTGAACATGGTTCCGGGATGCGGCTGGCAGGGTCTACTCCACCAGGTGGGCTGGCCTTGGAGAGCGCTCAGGAGTATCAAGATCTAAGCATCATTGGATGCTGCCAACAGTGGTGGCTGAACTGACCAGAATGGAGTGAACATCGCTGTGGACGCACAATGCAAGCCGATCTACTCTTCTGGAAGCCACAACATGTGTGAAAGCTGATCCAAGGTCAGCGAAGACGCTACTGGTGAAGGAGCATGTGCTCGCCTTGGCTCCTCGCCTGGTTGGGTGGGCCTGGTGGCGTCCGGTACCCGATATACCAATTCCAAATGATTGGTACTAGCTGCAACTTAGATACAGACATTACTCAATATGAAGTGAGCGAGGAGTGTGCAGACTTAAGTCTGGGATTGATAACGATATGAATCAATGACTATCATATTCAATGTATATGACTGATGCGTATAGTAAGAATCGATGGGAACGGGTTACTAATAAGCCACAGCTTCTACCCGTCAGCCCTTCTTTCGGATGTCAAAGTTGCAAATGATGTGATGTGATCGATGTAACCTGTAATGTGTCCAAAAGGAAAACAATTATAAAACAAAACAAACATATGTGTTTGTGTTACCAGTATCTGAATGTCTTATTTAGCACGTTTATGTTGGTCTATGTTTTTTTTTTTTTTTTAGGTTGTGTAAAATAATAATTCCGTGTACAAGTTGCGTTGCTCATCCGAGGATTGCTCGTGAAATAACGAATGTATATGTTTAGATTTTGGTGGTCTAATTGGGCCGACATTACTCATTTTATTTTACTTTCAAGATCATCTCATGGGCCGGATTAAATCCCTTTCTGTGCCTGATCCGGCCCGAGGGAGCTAAGGTATTAATCTGCTAATTAAAAATTAGCAGTTAGTCATGGTCAAAATGGTCAAATGAAAAGGCTATTGTAAGGGCAAATTGTTACAAAGTGCATCTTTAAGCCAATTGTCTGTCAATCACACAGTAATAGTTATAGCAATTCATAAAATAAACCAATTAAAAAGGAATTTAATTGTAATATTCGTTCTTCTTTACTTTCACTTTGCGTTCTTATTCTCATCTATGCCGGAACTAGAACTACTTCCTGCTTCTGTGTCTAATCATCATGGCAAATATAGTCTTACTAGCCTAATATTATTATTTCCAACGTTACAAAGTGGGACCGACATGATGGAAACAACACAGCCAGTTTCTAAAAACTACCGTGACTGAGCAAAAGATGTTGGATAATGGTGAGTGCATTGGCTTGTTTAGCGCTGTCAACCAATAAACCAATAAATTCCAATCATTTCAAATGCACAACCATTGTATAATCATTTCACTTGGAAAAAAGCCCGCTTTTTAATAAAAGCTAAAAGTGTATCATAACATTTCAGGACCAAATTGGTGACCATGGCTATACCTGGCTTGCAGAGATGTCAAGTAACAAAGTCCAAATTCGACCGCTTCAGGAGGTGAATCACTGTACAGTACAAAATTATACCGCAGAAAGTGGCAACTGCACTGTTGCCAAATGCATTAAGCATACCGCTTAAACCCATTTTTGTTCCTGAGGGAAAATACATAGTTCATTCAAGGACAAGTTTCAGTAAATCTGTGACAGAATAACAGCAGCTCTGCTTTTGGTCCAAGGAAATACATGAAGGATGAGCCGAGGTGCAGTCAAATGGTGAAAAAATACAAATGTATGTGAATAGATTTTTGACAGTGTAGAGATGGAATGGACTTGGTTCAGTGGTCGCTAACAGTGAGGCCAGAACCTCCCGGCAGCTCACAGGTGGAAGTTGTGCCGCTAATAAATAAACTTGACCATGATTTGAAGCAAAAAGAATGTTACTCATGGTTTATTTGCATGGATGTTTTTTTCTTCCTTAAATTTGGCATTTTAATCAACAAAAAGTATTTGATCTTTTGCACAATTTGGTACAAGAGACGGCAGAAAATTACAACAATTTTTGAGCTGTGATGATGCCTCGTATTGATAGCAAACAAAGTACGCGAGTCATGGAACGTTTTGACAGACTGTGAAAACCGTGACGAGCCAGGAGGAGAGAATGCACTGGCATCTATGGGAGACGGCAGGCCAAATTGCACTGGGACTCAAGAGCCCCCACCACATTGGCCATCAAGAATAAGATAAAATAGATTAATGTTATTCAACTAAGTTTTCTACGAACAAATTATTCAACCAAATGTGTCGAGTTAAGCCTTGTGCTGTTTGTGAAGTGTGTATTGCTACATGCCAGAGGATCTCAACCAAAATACCCTGAGGCATTTTCCCCCTTATTTCCACTATGCAAGTAAAATAATCCTTCCAACACATCAAAATCAATATCCTGGTCCAAGTTAAACACACAAGCCAGAATTTAAAGATTTTAAGCCTTGAAACTCAACTTTTATGTGTTATATACTATATTGCAGTGAATCCCAACAGGGTGCCATTGTGATAGCAGTGAAAGATCTTCAGGGAAACTGAGGAAAATGATCTGTTTTCACTTAATTTAAATAGACAAATAGATTTTTGTTCATCTATCTATGCCAGGGGTCTGCAATGTGCAGCTCTGAAGCCACATGTGGCTCTTGTTAGTCTCTCTCCTGTGGCTCCCTGTGGATTGCTAAAAGAAATATATATATATATATATATATATATATATATATATATACTGTACACGTATATATAAAAATGCCCAAAGAGGAAGTGGAAAAGCAGAAAATTTGCATAAAAGTCCATGAAATTTCCCAAAATGTCACAGAATTGAATTTTAAATAAAAAGGCAGTTAAAAAAATTACCATAAACTGTCCACAAAATTGTTATATGTATATAAATATATATATAAATACACTGTATATATATATATATATATATGTGTATTTATATATATATATAAATTTATACATACACTGTATATATATATATATATATATATGTGTATTTATATATATATATAAATTTATACATACACTGTATATATATATATATATATATAAAAGGCAGAAAGGAAAATACTTTAAAAGCACTTGTAAAATGTCCAAAAACAAAAGAAGAAATCCCGAATTATACCATAAAATGTCCACAATATTGTCAAAAATGTCAGATAATTGATAGCAAAAAAGGCAAAAAAAAAAAACTTTAAAATGTCCAAAAAAGGAAGAAGAGAGGAAGAGTATTAACATAACAATTGCCAAAAGTATCAAAAATACGACAGAAAGGCAGAAAAGTCTGAAATATATGAAAAACGAAGTCTGAAAAATTACACACAAAAAACAGAAGTAGAAAGTTGGAAGAAATTCAATGTCTACGTATTGGGTGCTGCTCTCCTATTTTTGTGTTGTGGTGCAGCTCAAATTAGCTCTTGGGCCCTCAGTACATTAGCATTAACACAAACACACGGTTTCCTTCATCACAACCTCCAAATGTTTTGTGGCTCCAGACAAAGTTTCTGTTATTTATTTGGCCTAAAATGGCTCTTTTGACAGGGAAGGTTGCTGACCCCTGATCTATACCAATAATGCAAAGTGACAGGCAGAACAATTAAATGCTCATCCCTTGGATGGTAAATATATAATTAACCTGTTGCCATAGACAAAAGTGTGTTCACTTCAGTTCAGTTAAACAGGCCGATGCAGATTTCAGTGTAAATCCAAACATATATATTGTAGTTCCAGGATTCAAACCCACAACCCTTCAATACTAGATGAGCCAACGATACTGAGTGGGCCACAGCCACAACAGCAATGAACAGGAGGCCTTGTATCCCCCCCGATGTTTGTTCTGTTGTCATGCACCGTTTTTTTTCCGGCATCAGTGATTGTATGTGCCATCGGCAAAAAAAGGCCATTGTAATAAATAACATTAATTGGTGTTGCTTTCAACTAGTGTTGCCATGAGCAGCATAATGAATCATTTGTATTGGACTCAGAGCACGCGACGAAGCTGAACCAGAATGTCACTTCTTATTTTCTTTTTGCCCAAGTATGTGCTGTGAAAACATTTGTACTGCATCTTAATCCAAAAACAACAGAAAATTGGTCTTTGCTTCTTTAATCCCGTTTTTTTCATTATTATTTTTTTTATAGTTCATGTGTGTATGTGTGCTAAGATGTATTCGCCTCTGGCCTAAAGTCAGCTGGGAATGCCTCCAGCTCGTCGTGACCCTGAACGGGATGTTGTACAAAATGGATGGACAATAGTATGTTACACATTGATACTGCGCGTTAAGTCAAGCTCTTACCAAAAATTGCTGTAAACCAAAAACAGAGGTTTCCCCATTTAAGGGCAAAGATGCACATGCCTTTTATAAGGCAAAAATTTGGTACAGTAACTTACACTTCAAATTTTAGCCACCCACTTCACCAGAAAATATTTTGCCCCCCCTCCCACCTTTGCATATTAAATTGTTGTAAATAACCTCTGCAGAAGAATCAATACCCTTTGACAATGAGAGTGCCACTGCCCCCTACCATAGTGGCTGTGCAATTACACTTAATACTAATATGGAAAAGACAAACAAAAAACACGCATCCCTTGAGAGCAATCAAAATTTGACTAATATCTGAAGGTCAAGTGGTCGTCAGTGCTCCCTCAAGTGGGCAAAAATTAGCAACAACAGTTCATTTTCGTGAAAAACTGCAAATTGTGTTCTGCCCTCAGGGGCCAGATTGGACCATCTGAAGGGCCGGTTGTGGCCCGCAGGCCGTACGTTTGACACCTCTACAAGGTCATGAATCATAATCAAGTTTGATTGGAATTCCGCCTTTTGCGTGATCCTTACTGCTCCCCGAAAAGTTAAGTATGAGTAATAGAAAAAGTAGATTTGAATCAAGTGAAGATTTGTTTTCAAAGTTTTAGCTGTCTAATAAAGAGCACATATTTCAAAACGTTCTAACCCTATTTTCTTTTAATTTTTCATTTAATAAAAAGGACTCCGAATTTGTTTAGACGTTTCTTCTTTTTTTGGCAAATACAGTACATGCTTTTCATTGAAAAATGGTGACTGACAGTGAGCCTCAGTATATATACTGCAAGGTCACTCATGAAACACAAAAGGGGGGGAAAAAACGTACTGCAATGTATCAAACAAATTTTCTGGGGCCAAAATGAAGTGCTGAATTATTTGAAGACCATTAAAAGTAGACCAGCAAAAACATTCCAACCAAGGTAGTGTCAGTGGGACAATCTTGTAGATGTATTTGTTCAATTTCAAACAGACATTACTGAGGCCTTGCTAGCTCCAAAGCAATTCCATTTTTGTTGTCCTCTTTTCTTAGCTCAACATTCTTGATTTCAGATTTCTTTTTTTATGCAAGTTGTCTGTTAACCGAGGTCAACTCGCTTTACTGGTAGCTCTTTTCCTGAGACTGCACATTGTCACAGACATTCTCATTAATTTGTATTGGAATTATTTGAATTTGCTCATTTCACACTTTGAAGTCAGCCGACACGGTAACTTCAGCATATTTCATCCTTGGAGGAAGTCGAGCAAATCCATTCATTGCGAGCTTGGGTGAAAAGTTGAACAATCTGTAGACGCGAGTCAGAGCTTGAAAACGTTTGAGGAGAGTTAAACATGATAAAACGGAGGCAATAAATGTCCTGCGCTTTTATATATTTTAGACACCTGTGGCTCATAAATGAACAGTTTTAACAACTAGTCTTCAATTATGCAGTTCTATATATATATCTATATATATATATATATATATATATATATATCTATATATATATATCTATATATATATATATATATATATATATATATATATATATATATATATATATATATATATATATATATATATATATATATATATATATATATATATATATATATATATATATATATATATATATATATATATATATATATATATATATATAGAGAGAGAGAGAGAGAGAGAGGCAGCACGGTGGCTGACTGGTTAGCACGGCCGCCTCCCAGTGCAGAGGACGTGAGATCGAGTCCGGGCTTCGGCCTTCCTGGGTGGAGTTTGCATGTTCTCCCTGTGCTTGCGTGGGTTTTCACTGGGTACTCCGGTTTCCTCCCACATTCCAAAGCCATGCATGGCAGGTTAATTGAACACTCCAAATTGTCCATAGGTGTGATTGCGAGTATGGTTGTTCGTCTCTGTGTGCCCTGCGATTGGCTGGCAACCAGTTCAGGGTGTACCCCGCCTACTGCCCGAAGCCAGCTGGGATAGGCTCCAGCACCCCCCCGCGACCCTTGTGAGGAAAAGCGGTCAAGAAAATGGATGGATGGATATATATATATATCAACTCATCTCATTTGCTGTCAGTTACAACTCCACCTGTAAATCTTTGCCCTATTTTTATAGACACGTGATGAGTGAGGTCTGTGGCTTTACACAAGTTTATTTTTTTTTAAATTCCCAGCAGACTTTTCGCTGCGAGGAGAGACGAGGATTCAAAAAGTGTGAACAGGAAATTGGTTGAAGACCCACCAGAGCAAAACAAAGGCATACCATTCCGAGGACAAAAATAGATCAGAACTGGCAGGCAACTTCGACTCTCACTAGCTGCATTTACCAATCATGTTGAAATGCGGCAGAGAAAAATAATGATGCAAGATTATTTTTAGCTTTGGTATCTGCCGATATACACAAATTCAAGAGAAATTAATAAGGAAATACAACCTTTTGCACTATTTATAGATGGCTGGTAATTTTCCTCATTGATCATTTAAATTAACTACATTTAGAAAAGGCAGTGGATATACCAGCACTGAAAAAGGTTACAAATGATTTTACTAATGGAAAAATATGTGGAAAGAAATTTTATACACTATTTCATGTGTATGTTGATTCAAGTAAAAGAAAATCCAATGACAAATAAAATTCACTTTAAAGTGGAAGCCAACATCAAATTTCTTGACAATGTGTTATATGTGACCTCACTAGTCTAAACATGACATTCTGATTAATATTACATCCGTTTTTATCGATCTGAGGGGGCGGCCATTTTGCCACTTGCTGTCAACTAAAGATGGCATCAATGTTGCTCAGGCAATGACCAATCACAGCTCACCTGTCTTCTGAAGCTGAGCTGTGATTGGTTGTTACCGGAGCAACATTGATGACATCTTCAGTCGACATAAAGTGTCAAAATGTGAAGATGACATGCTCAGGTCTCTGGCAACAACCAATCACAGCTCAGCTTCAGAAAACAGAGGAGCTGTGATTGATTGTTGCCTGAGCAAAATTTGTCATCTTCAGTTGACAGAAAGTGGCAAAATGGCCACCCGCTGAGATGGATAAAAACGGATGGATTTTGCTTCATAACTAATATTCCACTAACACAATATTAACCAGAATACCATATTTAGACCAGTGGGGCAGCATAGAACATATTGGGAGTGTTGACTTCCCCTTTAATAACGAATTCAGCCTGGATTCATTATAAACAAAGGCTGAAAAACAATTGAGAGCACCTTGTTAAACAAAGTCAGAAATTACTTACGAAAAGTATGTATTTGGGTGATAAATTCAAATAGTTGAGCTAAATTTCAAACTTTTAGGGGGAAAAAAGAGGAAAATATTGTTTTGGTTACTATTACAAAAAAAAGAATTACTAAAAACAGCAAAGACTCCCGGACACACAGAGGGAACAGTACTAAAGCAAATGTTTATTAGAACAAAGAAAACATCACAAAGACAAAATATCTATAAATCTATTATTTTCTTCTGTTTGTTGTTCAGACTTTAATAATCCCAGATGTGAAAAGCGGTTACATTTCAACGTTGGCATGGAAAGGACTTGCTAACCTGCTTGTGACAAATGTGCTAAAAATAACTTTTTGGTAAGGAAAATGAGTTTGTTTTCCCTATTTCAGTCACACTTTATTCCACACTGACGCAGCTGCACACGTTCAGACCAATACATCATTTTGGTCTTTCTTTCTTTCTTTCTTCACTGGATGCAATGCTTGGCCAGGAGATTATTTTCTAATGAAGAGTTCAACGCAGGTGCACCTTCAAGGACTCGCGCCCTGACAAACATGCACACATTGCTTATTTATAATTATTTACAATTCTGCAAGGACCAAACATCTTTTCCAATTCATTTCTCCAGTGGGGCATCTTTCTGTGTGTCCACCGGGCGTGAAATGCTAGTGGATCCTTGTCAGCTCCTCGACAATCTTAATGACCTCGTCCACAGTGGCTTCACGCTTCATGCCGCTGCCGTCATCGATCTGGAATTGAATCACATCAAACAGCCGGCCGTCATACGTGAGACGAAGCTCGCCAATGCTGGTTATGGCATGAACAAACAAGCGCGCAAAGGGCCAAAGACAGCTTCGCTTCATTGATTTGAGATACAGAACTTGATCCTTTATTGCTTTCAAAATGATATGAAATTCATTGGACAATTTCTCACTTTGGCGGAAGCTGTTTTCCATTCAAACTTCACCACTAGGTGAGGACAAAATATATGGATATATGCGAAATGACTTTTTTTTCCTTCCCTTTTCAATCTGCCCAAAGCAGAGCCGCAACCGATACACATAAGGCCAACCGGGCAGCGGCACACGCTATCCTACTATCTGCTCAGTGACATTCATATTTGAAATGTTACAGGACAAGAAGTAGAAATCTCAAATGCATGTAAATGTTGAAGGATGCCATCACTGAGCACAAAATGCCAAGGAAAGATATTGGGGGTGGGGTAGTTACTATGCAGGTTAACATATCATAGCCTATACACAAAATGGACAGCATGAAGGAGAAAAACCACAGCGGACACAGGAATAATTTGAATTTGACAAAAGCAATAATAAATAATTTAATGAAAATTAACCAATTTAAAGTGGAAGTCAACCGTAAACATATATATACACAATACAATAATATGTTATATGTGACCTCACTAGTCTAAACATGACATTCTGATTAATATTATATTTGTGGAATATGAGTTAATCAGAAAAATCCAGCCGTTTTTATCCATTTTGGAGTGTGGCCATTTTGCCACTTGCTGTCGACTAAAGATGACATCACAGTTGCTCAGGCAACGACCACTCACAGCTAACCTGTTTTCTGAAGCTGAGCTGTGATTGTTTTTTACCTGAGACCTGAGCAACTGTGATGCAATTTCCACTGGACAGCTATTGGCAAAATGGCCGCCTTCTGATATTGATAAAAACAGCTGGATTTTGCTGTTTAACTCATATTCCAATATTAACCAGAATACCACATTTAGACTAATGGGGCTGCATAGAACATATTATTGTCCCAATTTTTTTTTTTTGGGGGGGGGGGGGGGGGGGTTATAATATATATATATATATATATATATATATATCACAAAGCCACTTTCAACCTTTGTTTTTAATCATTAACCAATAATTGTGAAAAAGTAGATTTACAGTTCTAATAAATCAATCCAATTTCATTTGTCTTGTGTGTTAATAAAAGACGTTGCACATGAGCATTTATTGCTATTCAGAATGAAAATGAGAGAGAATGGGTATTTCATTTCTTAATTTACTACATCCTCAATGTCTTCCTCAGTAAGATAGATCATGATTACCTCCTAATCGATTATCCCTTGATTGCTATGTCATCATCATATGATTATAGTTGGCAAAGCAGTGCAATCATTTACACGTAAATTCCCACCCCTATTGGATACAATGCAATATCACATCTCCCCCTCAGGCATGAGCAGTACAATGGTGACTTGACAGCAGTCTGATTGGACATTTAGGATGACAACTGCTTCAACATCACTGCCCCATTATTGCTTTCAATATTTTACGACCGATTCGGGGCGGGGGGAAGCATTCACAAGATGATATCTGTCCTTTCCAAAAGATACTTCAGATGAATATTTGGGTGAGTTGGTGTCCGAATGAATGTCTCCTGAAGATGGAGGCGATTTTGCCTACCTGGAGTGTACTGACGACCTCCTGCATCTTAGCTCGGCCCAGATCCAGGAAACTCTCAATCAGATCGCCGTCGATAAATCCTGTGGCCTGGTCTGTCTTTCGCTCGGTGTGGAAGGACCTCCAGGTGCGAAAGCGTCAAGGGCAATCAATACAAGGCAGCTTCCCTGCCTGAAGAATGGACCTTCCGGTATAAATAAAGCTCGTCTCACCTCAGGTTGACTAAAATCATCCTAATATGTGACAAATAGTACAGTAGATTGATAGTTTTCCAGGAAAGTGGTCACTGGATGATAACTACCATTCTAATCAACTACAATGAATCCCCCGCACAAAAGAAAGGATATAAGCTGTGTTCAATTTTGCCCACACTCTTGATGACTTTGTTGAGGCGGTTCTGAAGGTCCAGGAGCAGGCTGTGCCATCCCTCGGAAAGGGAGGTCACCAGTCCTAATGCACAAATTCAAATTCATGTGTCAGTGAAGCTATCACTTGGCCAAAGTATCAAACAATAAAAAAAACTTTTCATCCAGGGAGAGAAAAACCTTGTCACGCACGGCTGGTCGTGTAATAGAACTCACAACACTTCATATGATAAATAAATTAGAGGATCATTAGATGGACGGCGTTTTTCATAATGCAACTTTCATGCTTGTATGCCAGAACTACTTTGTGTTGAGTGAAAAGTAACATTATTTCATCACATTGAATAATTCATTGTGATTCCCTGTTAAATTTTTACAGTTGCAAGGCTTTGAGAGCGTGTACTCTTTCTGTGCAGTGGAAAATACACAAACTCACTAACATCTGCATTATTCGGATACATGGGGGACCATAATCGGCATTGAAACATATACAGCTACTTAAAAATAACAACAGTGGGGCTGAGTTGGGATATAATCCTCCCGACTGTTTGTGACGCCTCATATCACATATACTGTTCACACTTGTCATATGTTCATCTTTAGAACTGCACATCATACCTTAAGTTGGACAAAGCGACACAGGGCTGCTTTTTCTAGAAGCTTCTTTGCAGTCATATTTGCAACCTGCTTGTATAATAATAATATTCTCGGTTTGTACACGCACGTCCATTGTGAGATTCTGCACACTGACATTCCAATTTAAGCAATCATTCTCCATCCATTTCAGATACTGAAATTTGTTTGTGTCCAAATAAAAGAGATAAACAAATAAGTGATGTTCATGTGCATTTAATTTTTGTAATATTTTAACTAGGGTTGTCAAAATTAGTGCGTTAATCTTGAGTTAATTTAAAGTTACTTAATCGCCACAAATTCTTTTAACATGCGATAAATGACTTGAATTCCAGTTGGAATGCAGCAGACACGTCCATGTCATAATTTACAGGTAACCAATTTAATAATACATACATTTGTGTAGACTGGGGACAAGTTGTATTTTACAATTTTAAAAATGCTAAATTTCACACATTTTGCACTGAGCTGTCACCAATGTCTTACAAATGCATTTATGCCATCTAGTGGCAGAAAAATTACCTCAACACAAATCAATATCACACTCTTTTTCATACAAGGGTATGAAAACTTAGGAAAAAAATATTTTATTGTACATTTTATTGCAAATTTTGAACAGATATAAAATTTGCGATTGGTCGTGATTTAACTATTGAAGTCATGTGATTAATTATGATTAAAAAATTTAATTGTCCGACACCCCAAACTTTAACCCTAAAAAGACAAATGTATCATATTTATAAGACGTTTTGAGTCCTCTATTTCATGAGTATAATATTTTTTCCCCATTAAAACCCTGACGTATATGATGTAACACATGCATTGCATGGATAATCCATTAGAGGGCAGTATCATCCGGCTTTTCCAGCGACCTTGCAAGATCGGCCCAATTGAGAAAGGAGTGACACCTATACATATTAATAGTGGGAATTGTTGTTTCAGATTTTTGGAAATACTAATATGGTTGATATGTCTGTTTATTATTATATTTTTGACAGTTAGAAATGTACAATTTTAAAGCATTGCATCAAATATGACACAATGGAAGTTGATTTAAAAAATATATATACTGTATATATAAAAGTTTGTTCAAAAGGACCAATAATTTTTATATTTGTTTTTACAAAGAATCAGAATATTCTCTCATATATTTTATGGTTCAGGCTTTATGGAGTTAATTAATTGTGTTACTGTTCTATTCAATTCGTTTTATATGGAATTAAGACTAGAACATCATCTTTGCTCTCAAGATAGTAGTCCATCAGTAACGGTCAAAAGAATCCTAGCGGCTCAGCTAAGTGTGACATGAAACGACACTTTTTTGTTCAATCTTGTCTAGATCATGATATCTTCAAGTAAACAATGAAAGTTTACTTCAGTTTACGTGTACTTGTTGCCCTTCGCCCCTTCCGAGGAGCATCAGATACATCACAGTCTCAGCAGTTTCCAGCGCCGATAAGGCTAACAGGGTGATTTTTCTTTTGAACACGTAATGGCAGCATTTTTACTCAAGTGTACAGAGATGGTTCTCATTTCCGGTTAAAGCGTCCTCAGAGACGCAAGGTGAGGAGGAGAAACAAGCTGGTGAAAGGTTCATCTTACATCTGCTAGCCAGCACTCCAGGGGGCTCCTTAACTACATTTACATTTTCAAAGATTTAATTGTCTTTGTTTAGAGGTTCTTTGAGACATTGTGATGAAGATGATAAATGAGACCTTGCACATTATAATACTGTAGGGCATGCTTTGCAACATGGCCGCCATTATTCCTTTGGCTGCAGAATAAGTCAACACAAACAAACAATGACAAGTTGAATTGACATTTGTGTGGCTGTGCCTACCGATCATGCCATTGACTGTGCCAAAAAGAACAGACCCTTGGGTGGGCGTGGAACTTTCCCCCAAGTTCTGCAGCACCAGTGAGCCGTGGCAGAAGACGTTAACAAATTCTCCAAGGTGGAAGAGCCCCACTTCCTGCAGGTGCTGACGCTCCTCGTCTGTGGTCGCCGCACTGGCACAAAGAATAGGTTGTCATAATCTCAGGCGGTGCAGGGCAGACACGTTTAAAACGGGGCGACGGGAAAATGTGAATTCCAATGAAGGATATAGAAAGAGACATCAAAAGCAATAGCGGATATTGTGTTGAGGTGTGTCGAGGTGATTGATTAATCTGAAGGAAAACATGAGGACCAGAGATATGAGAGGCTTTTGTAAAGGTCACAAAATAGCAGAGGAAATGGATAACCAGGTGAGAAGTAGTAGAAAGAGCTTCAGCAAGCGATATGTGATACAAAAATAAAGGTCAATAAGATTGAGTGCCCAACCTGATGTATTGAGCAGATAACAAGCGGCGGCACAAGTCCGATCATTCGTGTAACGTTAAATATGTGACAAATCAATCTTCTCACATGGATTGCTCAACAAAAATCATAGCTACACTGCCATGGAAATATAAAGAAAAATCTTCTGATAAAGAACTAGTACAGTATTATATTTAATTCAAACTGCTGTAAAAAAAATAGTAGACTGATTATTCTTCGTCATTCAGCTTCTCACCTGTCCTTCTGGCAAACAAACAGATTGAAGGCGTTCTCAGCTCCAAGGAAGTTGTCATCGTCCAGGATTTCCACTGCACTCATCCAGTTGGGATTGAAGTCCCGAGCAATCTATGAAAAATGAGGCACCTGTCTAATCATGAAACATTTAGCAATGTGCTCATGCAAAACTCAAGATTACAAAGACAGGATGTTTCAAGCACAAGGCAAATACACTACCATACCTTTTTAAATACGTTTGAAGACAATGCAAGTGGGAAAAGCCCAAACATCTGTCATACCAAGCTGGACAACAATATCTAATGGCTCATGAAGAAGGTACATGCATTTATGTTGTAATAATTTCTTACATGTTCCTTTCCTCATATGTATAGTATATCATTTAGGGGTGTCAGCATTAGTACATTCATTTTGAGTTAATTTAAAGTTCCTTTAATGACACAAATTTTTTTTAACGTGTGATTAATGACCGCCTCTGACCCTGTACTGAGGGATTTCTAGTCGTAACGCAGCAGACAGGTCCACGTCATAATTTAGCAGTAATAAATTTAATAATAATGCATATATTTGTGGAGACTGGGAACAAGTTCTATTTTACAATTTTAAAAATGTGCAGAATTTCACAAGTTACTTAAAGATTAGATAGCTCTTCAGTTGAAAAGAAAAACGCACTGAGCTGTCTCCAACGTCTTACAAATGCAATTATGCCATCAAGTGGCAGAAAAATGACCTCAACACAAATCTATGTCACTCATTTTTTTACAGTACATCTTTTTAATTTTAACTCAATTTTATTATGAAATTCCTGTATCAATGACTAAAAGATGCCATATTTCTATTAGTTAAACAGTTTTTTCCGACTTTTATGTTAACAAGAGAATGAAAACGTATTTATATTTATACTATATTTTATTGTACATTTAGAACAGATATAAAATTTGTGAATAATCTAAAATAATCTAAACTATTGAAGTCATGCGATTAATTATGATTTCAAAATGTTAATTGCCTGACACCCCTAACATCGTTGCTGTCAGGCGGAATCCTTGCATGTTCAGAATTTCTATTTTTCAGGTAATACTAATAAAATAAAATAAAAATTAAAAATGCATTTAAAAAAAAATCACTAATGAATTTATTATGCTAGGCAATCCCCCAGCATTTTATTAGCTCGGCAGCCACCACACTTTCCTTGTTCCCCCACCAGGCAAGTAGGGCCCGATTTCCACCAACTAGTTCAGTTTATTCCTCAAACGTGTACATTTTATCGCCAATTGTAAATAGTCCTAACCTATCTGAATGGCATCATTCAGTTTTTTAATAGCCCTTTATTGAGGAGCTGTTTTCAGTGGTGCGCTCGCTTTTTATCCGTGTTACTGTGAGCACACTGCCTCATACCATGTAGAGGTTATTTTCTTTGTCTAATTAAATCGGCAAATTGCAAATCTTGCTGGGTATGATATGCTACGCCATTTACATTGCTGACAAACATATTGCCATCCCATCTATGCATTCTATAAAAGAAACATCAGCAAGCCCGTTGAGGATTTACAGGGTCTGAAATGTAGTGTACCATGCCAAAGTGAACAGAAGCGCTAATTTCCAATTTGAGTCTTGAGCAACAAATGTTAGGGAAAACTCTTCCTTAGAGACTGAGCAGCTGTCACCCAATTTAAGACATAAAGTAGCATGATGGCCAACGTTGTCTGAGTAGAGACAAACTGTTTTCAGCCACATGTGCTGTGTGGGGTCATTAGCATATACAAAGTATTAGTGCTGCATTCTCAATAGTTACAATTGTTAGTTTTTCTCCAATATGCAAATGTGAAAATAGTTTCACATTTATTTGTTTTGAAAGAAAACAACTTTAAAAAAAACAGGTGTATAATTCTGCACACAAATGATAAAAGGAGCTAAAATTACTAACTAGTATTAAATGTGTCTTACTTCAGTACGCAAGATTAGATCTTATCCAAGTATTAAGGTTTCAGAAGCATAACAACCACAAATCCATCACTTGGAGGAAATTAGGTACATGTTTAATGTATTACATTTTAAATGATGGTTTCTATTTGCATTTTACATACTACTCTGAGCTTAGCCCTTCAGTGTGTTCCATGTGTGGCTCATTGTGAATTCTCTTAATCTTTCCATCTCAAATCGATTTGAGTTTGTGTTGCTTGCCAAAAGGCTGGGAGGCATGCGTGTACTCTGGAAATGTGTGTGCTGGGGAAAAAAAACAAAAAAACAATTTACACTGGCCAAATTAGCAAGCAAAAACAAATCTACCCCCACCCCCCTTCCAAAAAGAGAAGGGAAAAAAATGACTCAGATAAATACAGCATTTTAAAAGTTCATGGTGCTGTAGTACCTCCTCAAAGTTGCCCTCCATGGCCTTGTATGCCAGCAATAAGACCGACCTCATCAGGTCTCCCACTAAGATAAAATCTCCTTTGGTCTTCAGGTAGAGGGCCATGATGTTGTTGTAGTGGTTGCACTCGGTCCGAAGCTCTTTCTCGGCCGTCCACTCATATAGACGCACCTGAAAAGAACACCCCGGGTAAGTAATTGTATGTTCGTTTATGAGCGAGCTCAAATCATTTAGCTGTGCTGGTGTTTAATGTAGTGGCTGAAATTGCAAGGAGAGCAGGCTATTATTTTGGATAAGGAATACCTTAGTGAGCATGAGTAAATTGCTGATTTTACTGATACAGGAATACATATTAAATAGGGATTGCTAATCACTTTCAACATTTCACGTTATTTTGAGGGTGATTACTATACAAGTCCACATGCAGTGGTATTGAGAATGCCATCCTGTAATCAAAGCTAAATAAATATCGGGCTGGATGGATCCACAAATCAATCTGTGAAGGAATCATAGTTAGGTATGACATACTATATGTTCTATGAATTGACTCATATGCATATTTTAGTTTAGTACCTTATGTGGGGGAGTGCAAAGTGAGTTATGTTGAAACTATTTGTTCAGTAGGCAGTTGTACAAAATGAGGCCTTCAGAGTTCCAAAAATTGGCAAACCAGGACTCTTTTTGATTTTTCTGATTTGAAAATGAGGCTCAGTTTAAGGCTTCAATCCTTTCAGTCTATCTATAGCTCAGCATGAATGACTGTGGCATTACAGGGTAGTAGTGTGGGAGTGGTTTCTTTCACACTGTCAGTGGTTCCACAGAACAATCAATACCAGGTAAATCTATTTGGAACTCAAGACTTCCCAATAGCTGAGCAGGCACTTGAGCCAACCCACCCTTCTAGCTGACATGCACTCGCACCAATCAGAGTCTTGTGGCTGCAGGATTTAGGTTTGAAGGACTCAGGACATACGGAACGGGCTTTGGGAGGAATTTCATTACTAGTGAATTGGAGCCGGAAACATGATCACTTTTAACTACAAACTACATTTATGAAATAATTTTAGCCTTAACATTTGTGCAATGTAATGGCGATCTTGATAAGCCTAAAGTCGTTAGCTTTGGGCTAATGTTGGACTCATCTGCTAGTTTCCACTTTCCAGTGCTCATGAGTAAGCACAACGTAACTGAAGGCACCAACAGAAAAATGTCATGTCTCTGTCCTGTTTATTAGTACCTCTTGCCAGATTCAAGTCATTTCTGTGACCGCTGTGAGATTTTTCTTTCATTTACAGAGAGATATTAACAGTTTTGTCCGTGTGTGTATATTTCACTTAAAATTAAGATGGTATGAAGTATTTTAAAGGGCCAGCAAACAACTATTTCTTTGGGTATGCATGAAGCTGAGAAAATTGGGGGTTGTGTTAACAACACTGTGGTTTGTTTGCTGAACTTCTCAAAAAGCAAATGAGGGAAAAAAAGAGAAGCGTTTTTAAAACTACATTGCAGTTTCTTATTCCCCAAGACTGCCAACAAGTCAGTCCATGGTCAAATTTGTGCCAAGAATTTTCAAGCAACAGACAAAACCCATTTTTCTGCAACAAAACAACAAATAAATATCCAAATGTTGTGTCTGAAATACCGAAGCATTGATTACCGTGCTATTGATACTGGCCAAGAGTTTGCCATTGAACTCAACCATCGAGTAGACAGCTCCTTTCACCTCCTTTTCTGCTATCGTTTGTAGCTTTCCTAAAGGGAAAAGAGTATGCAAACGTTTAAAGTGTTGTTGTTCATTTTCACCCTAGTCAAGATCTTAATGAGGCACAGCTCAACTGCGTGAACAGTGACACAGATGTGGTAAAAAAAAGAAATCAAGAAATCAATGAGTTGTGCAGCGGGGATACAAGTGCGCAAAACAGGCAATCCACCTTTGAAAGGACGTGGCAAGAAAGGAAATGAGGGGAAGCTCTAGGGGTTAGGGACACGTCTGATAAGAAGTGATAAGCAATGATTAAGTGAAAAGCGGAACAAGAGCAATGTAGGACAAAGCGTCCCTGAATGAAAAAAACTGACAAAAGTGGATAAGAAGAAAATGAAACCAGCTGTAGTATGACACAAGCAAAGAAAAATGAGATAGATGAGCAGACAAACAGCATATAGTTGAGAAAAACATTTAGTTTAGTTTGCTTGTGCTTGGAAAAGAAAGACTTTACTGACCGTCAGTGTAGTGGAAGACAATTATACGTCCCTGCTTGGGCTCAGCCTCCTCTGGGTAGACCATGGCAGTGCCAACAATGAAGTAGACTGATGGGTCTTTTCCCAGTCGGCAGGACACCATGCTGAGGGCATATTCGCTTGGAAGGAACTGATGGGCATGGAGCACTGATAGAAATGCACCATAAAATTAGTTTACAACAGCATAACCATGAAGTCTTTCACATGTGTATGTGGGGTTTTTGCAGCAAAGTGCATCGTGAATGTTGTACGATTCGATTCCAACATGTTTAGCACCCAAAAGGTTTGCTCCAAAGTGTGTCACTTGAGCTCCTGTTACTGAGCTGATTAGTTTAAAAGGACTGGGATTATGAGCACTACCCATCGGCATGGTCAAGGATTTGTCCAATTTTTGAAAAAAAATAAAAATCCAGTGCCACTGGCTTTGTAGAAATTTTATGCAAATGCATTCAGCAGTTGATAGTGAAGTATATATGTGACACCACTAAAAGTTTCATGCCACTGACATAAAACCCACAAGTAACATCCAGTGTAGAATACTACAGAAAAGTGAAAGCAACTTTGGGCATTTATGCCATCTGGAGGTTTGCTAAATATTTGTTACAAATACTTACATCGGCGTATTTCCACTTTGGTGTGTTCAAGCATGTCAAAAAGTACAAAATTATATCGTGGAAGCAGGTTTATTTCCCCATTGGGTGCCAGAAGCAGAACAAGAATTATATATCCAATAAAACATATTTGACATGACCAATATCAATAATGCAGCAGCTGAGGAATTTGGCCATTCTAAGACGTGTATGTTTAAGTGAGTGGCCAATTTTAGCAGCTCTTCAAAATGACTGTATTGAATGTGATGACGCAATCATAATTGTAAATGAGTACTCAATAAGCATGCACCTGCATTTCTTTTCACATCTGTCAATTTTTGCCAACAGTGCAAATAGCCAGTACTATAGGGCTATGCCACTGACTGATGAAAATGGATTTAAAAAAAAAATAGGCTTGAACAATGCAATTTCCAATCACAAAGGCTGCAATTTGGGAAGAAACTATAGGGTCTCAAGTAGATAAATTGCCTTTCATATTAATTCATGATTTATTTACCTTTATTTTAGCATAAATATGACCTATAAGACCAAAACATTTACGTTTAATACACCTGATACTGTTTATTGTAATACAGATTAATTTGTCCTACAAAAATACTTGGGAAGACGACCTTAACTATTTGACTGCCAGACAAAAAGCGGAGAAAAAGAGCTTTTTGTGAAACGATATTATTTCATGCACTCTAGTGAATTGTACACTTCTTTTTGTCCATGAATGATGCCACAAACACCTAAATAATGCTTTACTTCTGTAAAACACTATCACCAACAATGAAAAAGTGTTTTTAGATTGCAAAATACGTTTATTTCCATTCAACAGTGTAACAATTTGACAAAACAATTTCGCAAATTATTTACAAATGTGTGCAACTGTGGTACAATTTACAATTATGTGGATGTTTCAAATACAGTTTTTCTTTTTGTAACACTCCCCTGCGTGAAAGGAGAGGGAGCAGGATTTGCACAACAGATACGTTTCACTTCGATTGTCCCTTTCGCAGGCAGACGTTACACTTTCTTGACGGCCTTTTTTTCCCGGGAAATAGCAAGTAGCAGACTGTACCCACTCCTCTGATGAATATGCATTTGGACTCGGGGTACTCTTCGTCGTCCGATTGAACGTCCGCCTGTGCAGAAGTGCTCGGTTGTGCTCCGCGTTTTCCGGTGTTAGCATCGCTAGCCGGTGAACCTTTATGACGTCATAGCCGCCGCGTCAACGCTTCCAACTTCGGCGTCAACCTCGGAGTCACCATCATCATCATCATCGATGATGATCATCGTCGTCATCAATGTGCTCTTTAGCGTTGGTCGATGCCTTTCGTCTTTGAAAAAAATTCCCAAGTGTGAGCTGCTTGCAACCGGTCGCCATTGTTCGCTTCTTCAGCCATCTAGCTCCGCCTCACGTCTTCTACTGCCGCGTCAACGCTTCCAACCTCGGAGTCACCATCATCATCCTCGATGATGATCATCGTCGTCATCAATGTGCTCTTTAACGTTGGTCGATGCTTTTCGTCTTTGAAAAAAACTGCTCGAGCGTGAGCTGCTTGCAACCGGTCGCCATTTTCGCTTCCCATCCCCAGCCATTGTCCCCTCTAGCTCCGCCTCACGTCTTCTACTGACGCCTACCCAATCTTGTCAAAAGAGTCATTGCTGCCATCTAGGGGCCAAAAATAGTCATTAGGCTAACTAGATCTGTTTGAAACTTTCACCACAGCTGGCCAAGGCTTTCCTCCACCCGTTTCAAAAAATAAAATAAAAAAATTGGATGAAGTCTTTTAACTCTTTGACTGCCAAAAACGTTAAATGACATTTAGTAAAAACCTACGGAGGGCCGCCAAGGACGTTAAAAGACGTTCTCCAATTTTTTTATTTTTTTATTTTTGAAACGGTTGGAGGAAAGCCTTGGCCAGCTGTGGTGAAAGTTTCAAGCAGATCTAGTTAGCCTAATGACTATTTTTGGCCCCTAGATGGCAGCAATGACTCTCTTTTGACAAGATTGGGTAGGCGTCAGTAGAAGACGTGAGGCGGAGCAAGAGGGGACAATGGCTGGGGAAGGGAAGAGAACATGGCGACCGGTTGCAAGCAGCTCACACTTGGGAATTTTTTTCAAAGACGGAAGGCATCGACCAATGCTAAAGAGCACATTGATGACGACGATGATCATTATCGATGATGATGATGGTGACTCCGAGGTTGACTCTGAGGTTGGAAGCACTGACGCGGCGGCTATGACGACGTCATAAAGGTTCACGGGCTAGCGATGCTAACACCGGAAAACGCGGCGCACAACCGAGCACGCTCAGGCGGACGTTCAATCGGAAGACGAAGAGTACCCCGAGTCCAATGCATATTCATCGGAGGAGTGGGTACAGTCTGCTACTTGCTATTCCCCGGAAAAAAAGGCCGTCAAGAAAGTGTAACGTCTGCACGCGAAACGGACAATCGAAGTGAAACGTATCTGTTGTGCAAATCCTGCTCCCTCTCCTTGCACGCAGGGCAGTGTTACAAAAAGAAAAACTGTATTTGAAACATCCACATAATTGTAAATAGTACCACAGTTGCACACATTTGTAAATAGTTTGCGAAATTGTTTTGTCAAATTGTTACACTGTTGAATGGAAATAAACGTATTTTGCAATCCAAAAACACTTTTTCATTGTTGGTGGTGGTGTATTACAGAAGTAAAGCACTATTTAGGTGTTTGTGGCATCATTCATGGACAAAAAGAAGTGTACAATTCACTAGAGTGCATGAAATAACATCGTTTCACAAAAAGCTTTTTTTCCGCTTTTTGTTTCAAAACAGAGCATTTCGGTGAAACTAACCATTTTCTATTGTTGATTACTGAAGAACGGAATAAGGTAGAAACAAACTGAGATGTTCAATCTTTCATTTGGTAGTATGTGTGTTTCCATAGTCCAAACACAACATTTTCTGTGGACCTTGAAAGATCAGTCAATATGCTTAAATCGGCTGGCACTGGCGACATCCCGTTTCTGAAAACGTCTGGCAGTCAAAGAGTTAACGTCATTGGCGGCCCTCCGTAGGTTTTTACTTGACGTCTTTTAACGTCCATGGCAGTCAAAGAGTTAAAAAAGATATTAAACCGCAATACAGTATTGAGGGGGAAAAAAAAAACAAAAATCGCAAATACCGGTAGTTTATTTTTCTAAATCGTTCAGCCCTAATTGGATATTTAAGAGATGATAAAATGAGCAAACAATGATGAATTGGATTCACATTTGGACACAACCAGATAACCCGGTCTTTTATTTACCATTATTTACATATTGTGTTCTAATTTATGCAGGCTTGTGAGTCCTGGGTCTTTGAAAGCTAGGCAGAGTGCATGGAAATCTGCATTACAAAACAAAACAGGGCGAACGCTATAGTATTTAATTGGGTTCACATTGGACATAGCGAAGTTCAATCAGATGAAGCCAAAATGCTCAAATATCCAATTGTGCTGTGCCCACACTAGCGCCGAGTTATAATGCTACACTGGTTGTGTGTTTAATATATACTGTAATAAATCACATGCAGGTTAGGGAGAGAGTCAATCTTGAAGCGAGTAAATGCAAATTTGTTGATGCACCTGTTTTAATATGTATGAGCAAATAATAGATGATGAATGAGTGTCAAGTCAAGGATGAGGAAAATACATCGCGGACTGACCTGATAAACCTCATTATTATTGTTATCGTTATTCTCTCGGCACAGCGCATTATTTCACCCTCAGAAGCGAGGCACCATATGACGGTGCCAACGCTGAGATCAAAAAAGGATTGTACATCTGGCTGTCTCACCTTCAAAGGTGTGCTGATCCACGACAAGCAGACTGTGAACTTCTACCTCGTCGCCAAAAGATGTCTCATGGGGAGAAGTGCTGCTGGGGAAGAGCTTACTGGAGCTCACGCTGCTGGAGAGGGCCTGCAAGTATGTAGATTGATGAGATAGGACAGCTAGTGAAATTAATACAAAGAGAATTATAATAAGGTCTACACAGCAATTCACATCTCTGTCGGCAAGCGCTCCATAGGAGAGTTGGCACCATCTGCGGAACCAGATGCGCAGCATTCAAATCAGCTAAACCTCTTTGTGGTCAGCGGGCAAAAGGCTTTGGGAACGATTTGCCTCTATGTTGTGCACCCTGGTAGGAAATGCAAATTTATATAAAGCAGACATGTCCCACTTGGTTGGCTGTGATTATTGACAGGAAAAACACAACACCCTGTCACAGTAAATAGCACTGAAAGGATTGTGGAGTCGTTCAACATTTGCACAGTTCTTTCAAAAGCCATGATTTCACAAATGTAATTTTTAAACTTGTGTTCAGAAGTTTACACACACTGATCATAGGCCTGAGTGTGAATCATTTGGAGCAAATTCCTTTTTAATTATATTTGTTAACCATTCTTCTTTTTTCATTATACGGACTGTAAACTCACCTAAAACCGACCCTTTTGCTAGAATAAAAACATTAAAAAAGGAACAGATTAAGGTGTTAATCTACTGATTAGAAGACGTTTCACTCATAAATGGTCAAATAAGGCTATTTTAAAGATATTTTGGGCCACATTTTTTGCAGAGAGCAGCTTTAACATCAGCTCAAATATTTGTAAGCAAATGTTAGCATTTGGATGTACCACCATTTTGTCACGGTCTGAAAGATACAGCTCACCATTATTGGTACCCATGAAGGGTACATAATGCGGTATATCTTTAAAAACAAAAAAATACAAATTAAACCATTTCATTTTTATGGAGAACTTGTGTTTTGTCGGAAAAAACAAATGATTAAAACAATTTAAAACAATAAACAATGGGCGGAAATAATAGAAAACTTCAAATGTGCTCTGCCACTGGTATCGGCACCCTTTTCTGTAAATCAGTACGGAAACACTATTGTGACCCACCTTTGGTAAATCACAAATGAGAATTCCCTGTTTTGAATAGTCTGTGCCCAATTGACATGAATTAACCAATGAATTATGACTGATGTCTTAAAAGGCCACTTTTATCCTCTTTTCCTTTGTCACAATCATGTAAACACAAGAGCTGTCTGAGGACATCAGAAGTGCGATAATTCGCAAACACAAGACCTCCAAAGAGTATAGAGACATCTCCAAAGACTTTGGCAGCCCTGTTTCAGCAGTGCATAATGTTATTAAAGAAGTTTGACGAGCACGGAACTATCAAGAATCTCCATGGACGTGGAGGGGTTGAGAGAAATTGATGACAGAAGTGTTCGACGGTTGGTGCGAATGGTGGAAAAAACACCACGTTAAACATCCAAAGACCTGAAAGCCAAACTGGAACCGATCATGGTTTCAAGAAGTAGCATACGCCGCACACTGAACCAAAAACAGGGCTTCATGGGTGAAGACATAAAAAAAAAAGAATGGCTCACCTTTGCCAAGAAGTACCTGGACAAAGCACAATTCTTTTGGGAAAATGTTCTCTGGACGGATGAAACAAAAATAGAGCTTTTTGGCAATGCACGCCAACAGTTTGTTTACAGACAAGACAATGAAGCTTCCAAGGAAAAGAACACCCTCCCTACAGTTAAGCATAATTATGTGGGGCTGCTTTGCTACATCTGGTACTTGAGGCCTTAATCATATCACAGGAATCATGAAATTAGAGAAATTAAATAAGAGAAAAAAGAGGGCATAGGTGTCAAACTCCGGTCTTCGAGGGCCACAGTCCTGCAGGTTTTGGAGGTTTCCCTCTTCCAACACAAGCTGATTCCAATCTGCAGGATCATGATCAGGCTTATGCAGAGCTTGCTGATCATATATCAGCGGTGTTGGAGAATGGAAACATCCAAAACCTGCAGGACTGCGGCCTTCCAGGACCGGAGTTTGACACCTATGTTTTAGGGGTACATGTCCTACCAAGTGTTAGACAACTTGGTTTGAGTCAAAGGGCATGGGTCCTCCAGCAAGACAAAGACTCAAAGCACACATGCAAAAGCACAAAGGAATGGTTAAAAAGGGGGGAAAAAATACTGTTTTAAAACGGCCAGCAATGACTCCTGATCTAAATCCGCAAATCTTTGATATGAGCTGAAATGTGCCATTGCGAAAAGAAACCTGCAAACATTTAAGAGCTTGAACAACCTGCAAAGAAAATACCAGCAGAGAAGTGCAAGAAGCTTAGGGATGGCTACAAGAAACGTTTGGAAGCTGTCATCACCGCCAAAGGGTGTGCAACCAAATATCAAAGACGGGTGCCATTATTGTTGCACATGCAGTGTTTTCCATTTCTTCTTTGGAATTACATTATGTAAGTTGAAAAACAATTTCCTCTGTTGAATTACTGTGGAAATCCAATTAAAAGGTCCTGATGATATCAATTTGGTACATTTCCATTTATTTCTGAAGATATTGTAGAGCTCATGCAAAAAATGAAGGGGTGCCAATAACAGTGAGCAGGACTGTATCACCCACAGATGAAATTGGTAATCATGTTCAGGAAAAAATTAAGACACCAATTCGCAAGCCTACCATAAACTGGAAACTGCTGGAAATGTGTTACTCTTGACAATGAAGTAACTTTTACATCACCATGAACTGAGAGCATGCTGGCCAAGAAGCAAGGCCCTACTTCGAAATTGACACCTTCAAGATGGACTAAACCTTTATGGTCAGAAAAGGCCAATGTGGTATTTGTCAACACTGGCAATTAAGTATTCTTGAAGGAGTCGAGTCAAGGTAAGGCTTTCTTAAGCACGCTGTACCAGCTGTCAATCACTGTGGTAAGCATCAGGCACTGGAGAAATAATGGAGGCCTACCGACTGGAAGAGGTCAAACTTACACAAAGGAATACTGTATGTAATCAAATATTGGGGAGATGTGTTCTAACCTACTCGCAAATAAACTACAACTGTACATGACAACAGGTGTGTCATGTAATTTACTTCGAGCTGTATTAAAATACATTGAAGTGGTCTTTCATTTAAATTCCAATTAGCTACGTTGTTGATGTGCCACTGAAACAGGCATAATATAATTGAATTTTGTTTTTGAATTATTTTATATACAGTATTATTAATTCTATCAATGTTTAAGTCGAGAAAAAAAAAGTGTTACAGCAAGCACTTAAAGCACAGTGCTGGAAAAGATTGGAGAACGCGACAACACGCCTGAAAATAATTGAATGGCCATAATTGCATACGTCAAAGCCACAGCTCAGTTGCCAGCTCAAGGGCCTGAAAAGATTTAATTAACAATACAATGCTATTTAAATTTTGATAATTTTACATGAAGGTAAAATGTGTTTATTTTGCCCTTAACTGGGCTTTTGATTTTCGAAACTGGGACATAAAGGAGGGAATAGATCAAAAGCTTGGAACTGCTCTGCTACATAATAACTTTCCCATCCTTTGAAATCCTAGTTACAATTCATAACAGCAACATCTAATGTAAGAATAAGTAATAATTAGTCAGAACTACAAGTGTTAAATTTCCCATTCCAACTGACTGACTGATTTATGGGCCTTATTCATAACTAACTTAACTCTAAATGGCAAATATTTAAAAATATATATATTTTGAGATTGTTTGAGAACATAGTTCCAGCTAATGTGTTCAGTTAACCCTAACAAGTTCTCAGTCTCATGTTATACAGTAAATACTGCTCATGGGCAGCATGGATGTGCAGTAGGCCCCTGGGTGCTTATTATCCTAGCACAACGAAAGTTGCAGTACCTGGGTGCTTGCGCTGGGTCGTACAGCAGAGGTGGTACCGCTCACATCCTGAATCTCCACCCGGCTGGATAGAACCCCGAAACACTGTGAAACCTCCTGGTAACAGATCCGCCTGGGGTGTGAAGAAAAGAAGAAAGAGGTGAGAGCGCACACACACACACGCACGCACACAGCAATGGGAGGAAGCCTGTAAACAAGGTGGGAGGGTGTGTGGGAATTGCAAAATAGTAACAAAAATCAGGCAGTCACAACAGAAGCAAGCACTCATGCTCTTGAATTTAATGATTGTCAACATAGAATAACAATTCAATGAGTCATTTCTGTCAACAAAATCAACAAAAGAGTGAAGGAAAGGTACTGTAGCAAATGTGCAACGATGGAGAAAAATAACAGGACAAAAAAAAGTTGATGGCAAAATGAACCAAACGGACAAAAAAAAAAGTTCATTTAATTAAATCTGAGACAAAGACTGACCTGGGCGATTCGTAGAGAGGAACAGTGCGGATGTGAAGTTTCTGAATCTCGTCAATGGTACCAATGGTCAGAGTGCTGTTGTTAGCCAGAGCCAAACTGTAACAAGGGGCAGATTTGGATGAAGATTTTTTCGTAAAAATCCAAAGGACATTTTCAGACTAATAAAGTATCTGCAGTTCTATGAAATGCTGACCTGTCAGGATAGCCTTCAGAGTTGAGTGGGCACATATAGTTGACCTCCTTGAGGTTGACGTTAGAAAAGACCAGCTTGTGGTTGGAAGAATAAATGACAGTGGGCCGGTCAGAACAGGCGAAGACATTGGAGGTGGACAGAGATCGGAAGGTCCTCAGCACCGTGGGCTGCGTGCCCAGGGTGACCTTCTTGCGCTCACTCAGGGCACCTACAGTCAAACAAATACAGTCAAGTCCCCAAGTTACCGTTAGTTTGAAAAGTTGAGTTTAGTTCAAGGAAAACATTGAAACACTTGCAGTAAATGCTGTCACTAGTTTTGTGTGAAGAGATGTTTCCAGTTATTGTATAAACATGCAAGCTACAGTACAGTACAGTTCACAGGGCTTGAGACAAGGCGAGTAAGAATCTCATCTGATCGTTTTTGAGCCAGAGCATACGTTTTAATGCTCCTTCCAACACAAGGACTGTATTAGATATTGTGTTTAAAAGTTGCTCTTTTTCACGCTTCCATTGTTTCCGCATAATGCATATGCAAATCGCTTTGGATCAATGCGCATGGACCTCGGACGAGCATATGGCTCCATTCATGCTGCATTTCAGGATTCACGTCTGTGGTGGCGTGCTCATTGATAAGCCACTTGGTGACTCTGTGATAAAGATGGCTCAAAACTATGCTGTGAACTATTCAACAACCATAGCTATTTGTTTTCACTTCCACGATGCCAGCATTAGGATTATTCATTCAGATGAGCGCAGACCAATGCACATGTATGGAACACATGCTGACCCAAAACACTGTATAATAGGAACCGTATGCGTATTTGTAGTTCAATGCTGACCATGGATGTGCGATGCGGAATGTATCAATAGGCCTTTATACAATATTGGTGGTGATAGATGGAGAGACCTACGTCTCCACAAAAAAAAAAGAAAAAAAAAAAGAGTGTGAGATTGTCTAATGCCTGCAATTAAAGGAATGGAAGATTGTCCAGTATCCTGATACTTATGCAGAATCAAGTGTGTGTTTCCGTATTGATATTGATAATGAAAAATGCTCTGAAAGGTAACAATAGTATTCTTATGTACACATGTAGAAAATATTACGGTATTTGGTTAATGAAAGCACAGTAGTAGAAGTAGTACATTTACCCCCCAAGATATATAAATAAATAAAAAATCCAGATTATTTCTTGATTTATAAAACTGTGTCTACTGGCTGCATCACTTCATGCTAAATTGACTTTCAAATAGGTTTTGGTCTGCTGCCTATTTACTAAAAAGGACATACCCGTCTGCAGATCCAGGCCAAAGTAGAAGAGCGCGCCGTCTCCGAGGGCACACAGTAGGTAGTAGCTGCCTTCAAAAGTGGTCATTAGGATGGAGCGAGGGATGATCTCTAAGGATGATCACAACAAAATGAATTCATGTTATAAGAAGAAATGGGTTCATAGATCAACTCCACGGTGAAATGGTGGCAAAATTGAGACTCGAAAATCTATGACAGTTATCAGCCAGGAGGCAAACATACGCTTAAAGAAACAAAATGTTTAACTAACAAAATTAACATGAAAACTCAGGGGAAATAACATTAGACTGCTTCTGGGAAGCCCACAAATAATTAGAAAACAGAACAATCTTTTATCTGGTTTGAGCAATGATTTTAATTGCACAGCTATTAACACACTCATTGAAAATATTGTGTGTTGCTTTGTATTTACGAGATATTTATCATGGTTGGAACATTAATTGGAAAGAAGAATCTTGTTCACAATAAGGGGATTCAGTCTCCACAGTGTGCTGACTTTTTCCACAAGTTTAACCAAATGAGCCATCTCGGTTAAAACGTGACAATGTTAATTATCCCTCAAATCCTTAAATGATGCACTAAATGTAGAATTGCTGGTATAACCGTTGGGCATCTAGGGAGAAAATCACTGCACCCTCCAGTGGTTCATAAATGTGGATTGCAGGGTATTATTCTTTGACTTGTACTTGAATTTTTATGTCCAAAGAAGGTCCATCACATAAAATGCCAAATGAGGTGCCAAACTGCTCTTGGCCTATATTCAGTGTGCTGTTTGTCACAAAGCAATTTCCCTCGCCTCTGTGATTTTACTTATGTGAAGGTTTTAGGGACGTTTTTGTCTTGCCTTTGAGAGTGCATGAGCTGTAAGAAATTTTCACTTTAGTGGATTTGTAAAGTCTATTAAGGCATTATACTACTTTGACTGGGCGATGCAAATAAACTTCACTTGGCACCCTAAAAGTATACAGGACTCTCCGAGAAGCAAGAAACAACCATCCTCCCCTTTTCCCCTCACCTCCACCCAGCATTTCCTTGTGAAGGGCAGTAAAGCAGGGCAGTTTCAGCACACGAGCGGAGATGTCAGTCCACAGTCCCACAGCGCAGAGCGGTGATTCACCACCACCTTCCCCAAGTGGGGTGATGTCAAGGCAAGCCACCTCATGTTCCATATCTGTGTTGCTGAAGAAGAAACAAAGGTTGACCCCAGTACGGTGAATGGTGTCGATGTGGATAGAGCATAGCAAACTTGTGGTATTCAAAGTGACTCATTGCAGACTGGCAAATACAACTGTCAAAGAACACCCAAGAAGCGCACCTGAGCACCCATAAAAAAACCCAATCCTTATTACAGTTTCATTAATACAATGTTAATATGAAATTATCTTGCATATACAGTAGGGGTGTCAGGCGATTAATTTTTTTTAACCGTAATTAATCCCATGACTTCAATAGTTAACTCACAATTAATAGTACATTTTATATCTGTTCTAAATGTACAATAAAATGTACACTAAAATATGTTTTCACACTCTTAACATAAAAGTGGAAAAAATGTTAAAACTAATAGAATTATGGCTGCATCTTTAAGTCATTGATACAGTAATTTCATAATTCATAAAATTGGGTTAAAATTAAAAAGATGTACTGTAAAAAAAAAAAAAGGTGTGACATTGATTTATGTTGAGGTCATTTTTCTGCAACTAGATGGCATAAATACATTTGTAAGACGGTGACTGCTCAATGCATTTTTCTTTTCATATTAAGAGCTATTTAATCTTTAACATGAAGTAACTTGTGAAAGTCTGCACATTTTTAAAATTGTAAAATACAACTTGAACCCACAAATATATGCATTATTATTAAATGTATTACTGCAAAATTTTGACGCGCAGACTGGAATTCCCCCAGTACAGCCTAGGTTTTACCAGTAAGGGGCAGTCATTAACCGCGTGTAAAAAAAAAAAAAAAAAAGGTGCTAAAGGAACTTTAAATCAACTCAAAATAAACTCACAAATTTTGACAACCCTAATAAACAATATCACAAAATTTAAGATATTTAATTCAATACATTATTATTAATTGGATGTGTTAACTATCAAGGTGTCAAGCAAACCATTGTTAAGTAAAAGCTGCTGTAACGTGTAACGTCACTCAACATGTCATTTACACGATTCCAAATTTTGACCCATCTCTTGTGACGCTACCATCACACTTACAGACATATACTAAGTGACATTGGTAGGCATACAATTTAATTTCTAATTATGTACCAGTATATCAAATTGTCCTACCTAATCTGTTTGAGCTCTCCGGCCAGGATCTGGAGATAGTAAAGGGCACGGCCTACAGCAAGCACCACCTGAGTGTGGTTGCAAGCAGCCACACTGATGTTCCTGCCCTGTGGCTCCTTCCATTCGCTCACTAATGCTTTGCTGTCCTGAAGCACCAAGCGAACAGAGCCGGACGTGATCTGAAAGTACACAAGGTTTTCCCTTTTAAATATTATTCTACACAGCACCTCTGGCAAATGACACAAGGGGTTTAGGGTGAGCGAACATGAAGACACTTCAAAAGAAAACTTCATTGTTTACATTTGGTTGTATGCTATGATTGCTCCTGCCTGGAAAGATTTTTTTCCTAATTACTTCTTCCATAATCTCATAATTTTTGCTTAAAACAGCAAAGATAAAATGTGATACTTTTTCCTATCCCTTAGACCAACTTTTTAAAAATGCTCACAAGTAATTTTCTGCAAGAAACAGCAAGTCTCAAAGTCTTTGTACTGATATCAAAGTCAAGACTTTGTCTCTAAGGGCTCTAAGCATCATCTGCTCAATCTTATCTGGTCTGCCAACAAAACTGAGTAGCACTTCAAAGTATTCGTATTCGGTAGCCACACTTTTGAAAATGTATTTTTCCAGGATATTTCATTCAGCTTTGATGATTATAGTTGACATAGCTAAAAAAATAAATCCGTCCTAGAATATTAAAATTTAATTAGATGCACTATATTTATGTAAGGTTGATTTTACCCTTACATTTTTTTTTTACAAGATAACACCAGACTAGCACTGTCTGCATAGATTTCGGGTGAGTGACAAAATTGTTAGTACCTCTCTGTTAAAGAAATTAATAATAATAAAAAAATATATATTATAGTATTATATCTTTTTGAGACAATTACTGCAATCAAACCATTTTTGTAACTTTCAACAAGACTTCTGCACTTCTCATCAAGTACTTCAGCACACCTTTGATGAGGAAACTGCTCCAGTTGTCTCAGGTTTGAATTGCGCTTTCTCCAAACAGCATGTTTCAGCTCCATTCTTGCGTGTTTTTAGCGGTGTTTTGATTTGTGTTTACCCTTTAAATAATGGCCCATTTCTACCACTACAACATTTACAACGCAATTGGCGTGTTGCTAAACATCCATTGCAATTATCTACCTGCACTTATTGCTCATGATCAACCTGTTGGAGGGATGTGACCTATGATTTTTTTTTGTCAATATCCGTGACTATCAGTGTTACAGGCGTCACAAATTAGCGTTCAGATTTCCATGATAAAATATGGACAAGCCACAATATTATAGAAAAAGCAATTTCTTTAACTTTAAATGTACAAAATTAGACATTTCTGCATCAGCAAACTGTGGGAAAGAAGGCTTTAATATCAAACAAGTGCCAATTTTAGCCAAATGGGGCACAATCTAGTGCAATGGGCAGATGTCTGTTACACGCACCAAATGTGTGAGCGTGTGTGGATACCAACCTGAATGAGCTGCTGGTGTGCTACGTTGCCACAGTAAAACGTCTGCTGATTGTCTACAAAGCCTGGAAGTTCTGTCTCCTCAACCTCCTCGCCACTCAGCATCAGTACGCTAAGAGAACACACACAATTATGGTCAGAAAAGGAATTCAATTGACACCATATGCCACTGACATGCTCCATTGCAATGGCTCACCGCGTTTGACCCACAAAAGACAGCACCAGCATGTCATCTGTCTCTCTTCCTGCCTCTGATCGGAGCGGCCACAAACCTGGAAGGCAATTAAAAAGAAAATTACTAGCACAATCAATTTACTAATGACAGAAATACAACAAGTGTACCAAGAATTTTCTGATTTATCCAAGGTTCACATTTTAAGACAAACATTGCAAATCCCTCTCAGAGTTCCATTGATTCGTTAAGTGGATAACTGTCTAATCTTGAGGCCGGAGGCAGCAGTGAAGACTTTTAGGGCAAAAAGGATCAATAAACATCTGAAACCTTACAAGTGCAAAGAGACCTTATGTGGCTCATTTAAGTTACAGCAATGACCTGACAAAGAACCTACAGTAATTCCCTGCGACTAACATAAATCTGCAATCATTAACACATGACAGGCAAATTGGCACTTGGCATGTAAGCAATTATAATACGTAATGTGCTGTACTAGAAAAGACAACAGCAACAGCACAACAGAAGGCCAAGTGCTTTTGACAGGGAAAACTGATTATATTATAGAGCTGTGAAAGACCCCATACATCAAATGGGAATAGCCATCATCCAATAGAGGAGGTGGTGCAGCTTTCCTGTCATCCATCTCCGGACAACCTCCAGTAACCATTTGAACACTTTCGACATAGCCAGTTAATAGTAGGCATACAAGATATTGGTCCACTGTCGAAAAAGCAGCAAAAGCAAACATTGTGCAAAAGGGAGATCTGAAAGACGGGCTCAAATAAATGATAATAAATAGCATCCTCCAAGCTTAAAATAAATAACTGGAAAGTATTACATTATTATTGGTTCAAGCACAGTGGTTCAATGTTGAGTTAATTCCTAGTAGCATACTGTACATAGGTCTTGATTCCTGGTGATGAAACAATGACAGACGTCGCCTTGAGGCGGGGGATGAGTTAGATTCTACCAACCAATCATGATAACTTTTTGCTTGCTTGTTGATTATTTCATTATATATATCGCTACCTCAGTCTGAAAATGGCTTCAAGCATGTATTAAAATGATGCAGCCACCACTACCGAGCTGGTTTAAAAAAACAAACAAACGGTGCTTCCAAGTCGAAACAGTCACCCCACTCTGACTGCTTCCCCTCTGCTCGGGAATTACTGGGAGAATATTAGGTGCGTGCAAAGTATTGCACCTGAACACTGACCTTCCATGGCTCGTCTAAATCAATAATCCTCGCTTCAATGGCGGTAACTTAAGGTGGACAAGAAGTATCTGCATGGAACACGTCAAGCAAGAAGAAATAATACTGTAGGAATATTGTAGATGGAGTAGCCATGCTAACAGTTAAGCTAAGGTACCTTGCGATCAATATAAATACGATAAAACAGAATATACTCATTAAACACAAAGCAGTGAAACAACTGAAAAAGCTAGACAGTTTGGGGGGGACCAGCCCAGATGTGCAACAATTTCAACCAGGAATGGACCAGCTGTACATGAGTTCTCCAAAACTTCCCGATGACACCTAGTTACAATGTATAAAGTGGTAAATTTAAAACTTGTCATTTGGAACTTGCGGAGGGGAATGATGCATCCTAAACCATTGAAACACTATAAAATAACACTATCCCACAAATGCATGCTCTTCCATCTTATTCAGTATTCAGTATCTTAAGATTATGTTTTTTATTTTTATCTTTATAATAATCATAGTAGTGTTAATTTCGTCAACGAAAACCAAACAAAAATAATTTGGTCAACACACATTTTTCACCGGACTAAAACTAAACTAAAACCCACATTAATAAACAATAAGTGGGACTAAATCAAAATCAGTATGCATTTTAATGAAGACGAGACGAAAATGTAGGCCTACCGGGGTAAAATGATTGTACTGACTAAACTAGACAAACGTTGACAGTTTTTGTTGGCTAAAACTAGATGAATAAAATTGTTTTCTTGGACTAAGATAAAGACTAAAATGCTAGATTTATAGTCGACTAAAAATAGACTAAATAAAAACGGGATGAGGTTGACTATGATAAAAACTAACAAGTCTGATTGAAATTGGACTAAAACTGGGACAAAATTTAAAAATGGCCGATAAAATTAGCACTAGCTCATAGTCATACATGACATCATCACAATAACCAAAGAAAAGCATGCTTATTAGGTCATGTAGAGTAAAATATGTTGATTGATTCAGTTTACTGTCTGTATTGTAAATTAATTAATGAGACGCTCTCTCTAAATTGTGGGCCGGTCTCTTGGTGCGAAAAAATTAATTAAAAATAATAATAGCACCGCATTGACCTCAAAAGATGCCGGTCAAGCGGGAATCTATCTGTCCGATGGCCAGTCCAGCCCAGGGACTTACTTTTGTTAGCCAGGAGTAGTCCTTAAGTTCCACAGTATATAAATATACTGATTAGCAAATAATTATAGCAGCTATATTGTTTGTTTTCGCACCATTGAGTGCCAAGTTTTAATTTTGAGTTTTGCTCTCAAAGTTACATTATATCCGGGTTTTTTTTTTATTACCAATGTATTGTCATTAATGGACTATATAACCCACTCAGAAATACTTAAACATAATTTGTACACACGTGTATATCGCAATATTTTTTGTTATCATTAAGGTGAAGGGATTCAACTGATACCGCCAAGCCCTACCATGAGAACAGGAGGTAGTCCCACAGGCGGGTAAAGATGTCTATCAGTCCAAGCTGATAAAGGATTTTAAATTAGAGGCTAAATGTCAATACCTTATTAGTCGCCCAATTCCTTTCTAGCACTCACCAGGAAATTAACAAAGCAGCAGTGTTAAAGCTTTCAGTTATACAATTGAAATGTTTTCAAATGGCAATTTTTCTAGGCATTTTGATGATACAAAGCCAAGATCAATGTCAACAGAGTCATCTGTAACACTCAGATACAGTGGCTCTCTCCTGTCAAGTAATTGCAAGATTACGTCCTCAATAAACTCAAGGCTTGAGGTGGAGGTGATAAAACACACAAACCTTTGATTCCTGGCAGGTCAATGCTGGCATGCTCATGAATTCCAATGCCGTTGCGGATGATCCGAAGAGAGCCTTCCTTGAATGCTCCTGAACATGTAACTAGCTGAAGGCAGCAAATTAAAACATACAATAAACATGATCTTAGATATGAAGAGCAATGAGATGCTACAAGCATTAGGAAAACAGAAACACAGGAATACAAGTTGGTACCACTTTTTATAAGCTGTGTACTTGCCTCTTATGCCACTGTAGCAAAATTTCTCTTTCCACACAAATTACAACTGATCCAAGACTCTGATGTAATTATTATTATTATTATTTTTAAACTCCCTTTCTCTTTCCATTTGCATTGGAGCATCAGAAGTTGAACATCCTAGTAAGATATAACCAAAACCCATCAATTTCACCCCAAGTGGAAATAAGAAATTTCATCCTACAACCCATCACACAGCTATAGGCATTTTCTTCGTCGTGTAGTCATCATGTTTTTTTTTTTTGTACCTTCAAACACAAATTTATTGTTTTTTTAATATCACAGCTTCGTGCATTTATGGCAGGGCGCTTTCAGCATATAAATGAAGTGCAGTGGAAATTCAATGGAATGTGCAGCCACAAATTATATATCGATTGCACTTATTATTACAGTAGCTCAGGTGACTATCAAAATACTCAATAGCAAACAATAACTAAACACACCAAAGCCATCGTCCTCAGCGTCAGAAGAGAAAACACCCCGAGAACTTCTTTTCAACACCCTTTCTCAGTCTCGGTGCTGTCAGTGTCACTTGGGTCACGAGGCAAATTTGCCAATGATCAGGCAGTAGTTCAGCCATCGAAACCCACTGATAATAATGGATAGTTTATTCAAATGATCAGCTTGTCAGTAAGCTTTGCAGAAGCCTGGTAACGATCATTTGAATCAAGTGTGTTGGAGGAGGGAAACATCCAAAAGAAGCAGGATAGGGGCCCTTAAGGATAATTGTTGGTGACCTCTGCCATAAAACCTAGGACATTAGTCCTTTTTACTCTGCATTTCCTTGCATCTGGCTGATTTCAGCGCAGTGTGATGGCAGGTACTGGCCTATACCAGAGCAGTTTTGTCTGTTAAAAACAGCATTGCTTCAATGCAAATTAAATGCATGGACATTAACTTAGCGTTAAGGGCCATGTCGTGTCTATTCACCTAATCATATCAATGAACTATGACTAGTCTGTTGTTTATTTGGTCGTGTGACACATCTTTTGATATGCTGTACTGTACTCATGATTTTGGTACAACATACAGTTGTTGTTTTTTTTTGTCAAGACTTCTTCTATGGCATCCAATCGTAACAGGTGGAAAGCGCACCAACATGAAAGTGACCAGCTGCAAACTATTATCACCGTTCCAAGCAACTGTAACTCAAATTTAGATCAAATTGATAACATTGCAAACATTTTCAGGCTTTGTTATATTCATTTGCAAGTATTTTGTACTGTAGTGAGCATTTTTAGGCCACAAAAAAAGTATAAAACAGTAATTTTGTACTGTATTAATTGGATGTTTTTATACCACAAAAAAATGTGTTTTAATTTAACGGCTATCAGCTTGACCTACACATGGCCTATAATTCCATTAAATTGAGGTTCCACTATATATTAGGGCCTCTCACAATTGTTTCTTGAACATATCACATGTCATGAAATACATAATGGTCTGCATGTTTGGACAGAAAAAGCTAGAATCAGAACTAGGTGCCACCGATCCATTTAATGTTACAATATAGAAATTTAAATCATATCTATAAAGGCTGGGATGAGAGCAGCATGTTAGTGTGAACTGATGTAAACAGATATGTATGTTAACAAGTGACAATAGGTAACAAAAATGCAGGCCTTGTCATATTAAAATGAAATTTTTGGGGGGATTTTGATGTATTTTATATGTGTATTTTCATGTAGCTTTAGTTAAACATACATCAGCACTCAAAAAGTCAGCTGCTACGGTGCTTTTGGGATCTTGTTTGTTCTCAGAAGATGAATCAAGCTCTAGTACCTTGTGGAAAAGTTTCGACATCATACACTGCAGAGAGTAACTAGAGACTTTGAAGAGCTGTCGCCTTGAATACACATCCAGGAGGATGCCCCAAAACAAGGATTGCATTCTATTACCAGTGTTGTGTGAACTACGGCTATGTTTGTGGACAGTTTTTGTACTGTGATGACATTCCAAATGTGCAATGACAAATGAGTCTGGAATTGAGCTGAAAACAAGGACAGGTCTTACGATGTTGTTACAATTAGCACATACTACAGAATGCAGTACTAATTGCATGCTTACAAAACACAACGGGACCTTGGTTCACACTGTACACTGTAGGTGTAACAACCTATGACATTTTTTGACTTTTTTCCCCCCCTTAATCACAACCAGACCACCCCCAGCCCTCTCCCCATTCACAAGCCAAACGGTCCTCCAGACAACACCCTACTTGAGCACCGTTTTCAGATATTTGTGAGGGGTGGAGCAAGAGACTGATTTCCTGTCGAGTTACACTTTAAGCTATTATTTTAGAAATGTGACGATTTATAGTTTTTCAATAAAAGAAGAGTATTCACCTGGCCTTGGCCTTGCCTCTCCAGGTCCACCACACACATATCCACGATAGGCCCCAGATTAGTGAACGTCTCCATGACAGCCACATATGAGCCCTGGTCATTGCTGTCCACATTGAGCTGTTGATGAAAATTTGCAAGCACAAACAGAATGAAATGGAATATGAGGGGACTTAGACACATTTGCCATTTTAGAGGTGTGACAGTATTATTTGTTCATTATTTTTGGGTTAATATATAACTGATAAGTGTTAATTGGAAAAGAGGTAACCGGTTACATACCTTTACCAGCTGGGAGTCACCCAGTCTGGATCCCACAAAGACCACACCGTTATCCAAGTAGGTCAAACATTCAGCAATGGATGTCTGTAAGTGCACAGAAACACAATATCTCAATGTCTATGTGTATAGGAAATACCAATACAATTAAGACGTAAATTTTAGAACAGTCAGTACAAATCTAGCAGATGTATTTACTTGTCAGTTAACCAAATTAGGGGATTAATAAAATAATTAACATAAACTTAATGGTTTAAAGTGAAGTCATAAAGTATACACATTTGACGAGGAAAGTGCTTGAAATTGAGTTGTTTAAGTGCAGAAATGGCCATAGACTCTGAATCGAGTGAGTTATTTTTCTTATACAGCAAGGCAGAGATGGTGCTGCGCTGCCTGTTGGCTGAGCAGACTGGTCCCAACAATAAAGCCAACAATTTAAAAAGCAATCTGTCTCTAGCTCAGCAGTAGTACTCCCCTTGATGGCTTCCAGCTCCAGCACCACTCAGAGGACTTGCAAAACTGCATTTACTACTCTTTGGCATATCATGAGAGAAAGGCGTTGCAAGCTAGATCTGTCTGCCTTTTCACATGAGATTTGGCTTGAAGCGTTGGTATTGACGTGCAGCCATTGTCTAAATCACTTTAAAATTGATAAGTGACACCAGGCAAGCAGCAAAGAGAGAATGATTTGTCACATCCTCTGTATAAGTGTGGAAAGATCCATTAGGTCCTGTCAAGGCTATAAAACACTAAAAACGCTATAGTAGCCCCTGAGAGGAAAGAGAAGCTGGAGAAAAACCAACAAGCCCGAGAAATAGTTGCCATGTAACTTAAAAGGGATGGGAGAAATTCCAAAGAGACAGGTTAGCTAACAGAAATTCTGTGAACCAGCGCTATATCATGGTTTACCTTTTGCGGCCTTCACTATATTGGAATTTTTTTTACATTGTATTTGTACAGCATGCCAGATATTAGGTCTACTACAAGACATTCAGCTTAATAGAAAAACAGCAAGAGGAAGAGGTAGTACAAATTGGATGTATGATATTTTGTATTAGAAGATGGAATTAAGGTGGTGTTGGTTGGTTGAATGTTCAGGTATTTAAATTAGGGGTGTCAAAATTACCGTAGTGTGTTAATTTTGAGTTAATTTAAAGTTCCCTTTAATGCCACAATTTTTTTTAATGTGCGATTAATAACTGCCCCTTACTTGGAAAGCCTGTACTGGGGGAATTCAAGTCGCAACACAGCACACACGTCCACGTCAAAATTGAACAGTAATAAATTTAATAATGCATGTATTTGTGGAGACTGGGGTCAAGCTGTATTTTACAATTTTAAAATTGGGCAGAATTTCACAAGTTACTTCCTGTTAAAGATTAGATAGCTCTTGATATGAAAGGAAAAATGCACTGATCTTTCACCAATGTCTTACAAATGCAATTGTGCCATCTAGTGGCAGAAAAATTACCTCAACACAAATCAATATCAAGCTTGTTTTTTACAGCACAGTAATTGTTTTTAATTTTAACTAAATGTTTTATTAATTATGGAATTACTGCATTAATGATTAAACGATGCAGCCATATTTGTATTAGTTTAACATTTTTTCCACTTTTTATTTTATTAAGAGAACTGAGAAAAAATATTGTATATTTAGAAGAGATATAAAATTTGAGATTAATAGTGAGTTAAAGTCAGGAGATTAATTAAGTTTTAAAATTGTAATCGCCTGACACCCCTAATTTAAAATACCAGTATATAATGTTTCATTCTCTTTTATTTTTATGTGTCAGTTTTAAAGTTAACTATAACTGGGATTGACAAATAAACAGGTTGAAGTAAAAAAAAGCTTAGCCACATATTTGGAAAACTATGTGAGCGAGAGTCTTCTTATTTTTGCTTGCTCAAAGTGAAGTTATTTGATAGTCTCCCATTTCTTGGCAGTAAGCATTACAACAGCTGCTAAAGGATACTTTAAAAAGTGTGTTTTAGCAACTTTTAATAAACAGGTGCTCACTATAACGTAATAAAATAGAGCACCTCTCCTAACAACTCCACGTGCAAGTCTTTGAGGGCAACTGTTCCATCCATTAGCTCCTCTTTCTCCAGCAGCAACATGAAAAGGCGCCCTTCCATGTCTCCCAACAGGTAGCGTGATCCATTAGGGTCCACTCGGTTGTGGCAGACAATAGTGCTTTGCTGCAGTCAAACACAAAGATGTTATGTCAATAAAGCTACAGGCAAGGTTGATCTAGTAAAATACTGTAATAGAAAGGTTGAACTTGTGTAAGATCTTAAATCATGTGGACCACAATGTATTGGTAAGAGCAAAAAATGTAATCCAGTGGGAAACGAGGAATCAAATCAAACCTTCTGGCTGACAAATAAATGAATACATCCAAAATACTGTATACATAGTGCATCTTCCGCCAGAAGACCTGCACAGCAACTGTTCTAGTGGCCCTCTACCACATATTTTCTAAATGTAATAAAATGTAACCCCAGGTACTGAAGTGAAATTTTATGGCCAATATTAAACATATGAGGAAAAAAGAATGTGTTGTTCTAGGCACATGAAGTAGGGTTTGCGTAAAACTTTTGCCTGCCTCTGGTATGATGAAGACACAGACACAAGATTTTTAAAGCAAGTTATGGTAACATAATATCAATTAGCACAACATTTGCTTGTCAGTGAAATGCTATGCATCAACTAATAGCATCTACTCTGCATGCTTAAATTCTAAAAAATAATTATTCCACTGGCGTTGCAAGTGCCCCTGACTTTCATGACATTTTATTAGAATCAAATTATTTTTGTGACCACTGTGGGTTTTTCTTATATTAACAATTTTATCCATAGGTGTATTTACTTTTTGTTAAGTGTTACTGAAGATTTTATGATGCCTCTAAAGGTGTCTAACCAATTCTGACCCCCCAAAAAAGCTTTTTATAGTTAAATGGATTAATAAGATAGTTAAATTGATTAATAAGATGACAAAAATTTTGTTATTTTCATATGGATCTTAAATAAATACTCACCAAGATAGAAAAACATTTCACAATTCATTACAACCTCGTGTGACAAATTTTACATTGGTTCGTTAGGCATCAACCTCCAATGTTTGTTAGATTTACAAATGTGGTAAAACATATGAAGTTAAAATATTTATAGTGGTAGAAGGGTTGACCATCTTGTTGCTTTCCTCCAAACAGCTATACCATCTATCAGTGATCATGCCATATTAATTATATTTCCAAGATACACAGTAAATACCATTTACATAAAACACAATCATATCAGTTCATTTGACTGTTTATATAATTACCTTGATAGTGGGCGGTGCAATGGCCAAATATTTGTCACCATTGTGGTATGAAATTGACTCCTGTCCTATGATTATAGCACCACCAAAAGGCTCTGGCACTAAAATGCAAGCACAGCAAAGTTATACAGTGTAAGTAGCCAACCACACACACTCTTGGAGTCTTTTTTTTTTTAAAGACTGGTTTGTAAAATTTTCAAATATGATAACTAAGTGAGAGTCCATTGATTGATTGATTGATTGATTGATTATTTGGTGATAACAGAGAAACACAATCAAATTTCCAATCACTCAGTCAGGATAAAAAAAACCTGAATCTTATTTGAATTTATCTATTTTAGGCCTTTTCACACTGCACATAGCATCATCAACCAACCCATTCATTGTGTACGTGCGGCCGTCGCACAACAGCCTCAGCAGGTACGCACATTTTATTTTTATTCAGCGGCCGCATGCTGTTACAGCATCTCGGTTCACCCGATACGAAAGATGGTGGCGGAATGATTTCAAAGTGAAAATAGCAAGTGATTTTAGCGGAATTTTACAGTTAACTCAGCAACGACATAAAATTACCATGATGTGGTAAAAATGGACAACAATGGAGGGACAGCTTCTATTCTCTGGCAGTACAAAAGTGGTTGAAAGGTGGGATTATAGCATTTTTAACAAATATAGAAATTTCTAATTAAAATAAAATAGAGCATAACCAAACACGCTTTATTGGCATCATTTGTCCTCCTTCTCTTTATTACAAAGCCAGGCTTTGTGATGCTAATTGAAAAATATATACCGTCATTACTTGAGAATAATACATAATTTTTTGCTAAAAATTATATAGATATTCATAATAGGTACAACTCACGGAAATTTCTCACATTGTACAGATGTTTCCCACGACCTAGGTATTGTTTAAAAGATGTATGTTTATTCCAATGTGATATTTAATGCCTAATGTTACAAATGGTATATATAATAACATCCCTATTGAATATAATATCAGCGTTGCTGTCCTGTAGCCTACTTTATGTCCAAACCAGCAGGAAAAAGCACCTGGCTACTTCCTGTTCGTTCGCCTAGCATCCACCAAATAAGGGTATGCTTGTATTCTATTGCCGTCATCCCTGCGCCTTACCCAGTGAAAAACACGTGCAGCATGAAAATACCTTTTTGGTCAGTGTGATAATAAAAATGCTTCATGAACCTGGTATGACCATAGACGCTTCAGCCTCAACATTCTCCTGTTTCCAGGGGCCCTTATTGAACTCTTTTTCCCTCAGAGAGACCTCATAGGTCTTGACGTGGCGCCCCTGGGGGTCCTACAGTACATCACAGGTCAACAGAAGACAGATGTTAAGACACACCTTCACACTACTTAACGGTGATTCAAATTATACACTTTAACTTAGATTAAGACTTTAGCAACTGCTAAAGAAAGAACATCATTTGGTCAACTAACACTGTCATTATTATTTTCTTATTAGATCCATAATCTTTCAGTAAAAGTTAAATTACAATTATTACAAATTCTGCAAAAAAAATTACACATAACATTGACAGATTTTAATTCTGTTTAGGAGATTTTAAATCAAAACGGCATATTCCGTACTGTATTGACCTTTTGCACGTGACGTCACAGCCCTTATGGGATCGCCCCCTACGGGACACTGGACAGCAAAAGAGCCACCTGCCTGTATTGTAACCATTGAATCTTATACAGCGTCAAGTCCTTTATCTAATCGATTATCTTATAAAATGGTCATATCTTGCTGTGCGGTCGGTTGTACAAACAGACAAAAGAGTAAACCAAATCTTGCTTTTTATCGCATACCTACTAATGAAGACGAATGACGTCGATGGATAGCAGCAATCAACAGAAGGGACTGGCAGCCCACAAAGTATTTATGGATTTGCACCGATCATTTTTTGCAAGGTGAGTAGATAAATGTTCATACGTTTTATTGGTATACGTACACTCTAACAAAGATTGTAACAGAGGTGTCGAATTGCGTGTTTCAATTCACATTAACGAGCCAGATGGTTAGCGTCCACTCCAACTGCACGAACACACAGCTTAGTTTTATGCACCCTCTTCAAAACTATTAAGTGCATTTGACTGTTTAATAATGGGGGATTTCCTCTTTGTGCTTGGAGTTTTTCACTCTGGAGCCGGAGTCATATTCATGAAATTACTGCATAGCTTGCCACTACGATAGTCATTTGTTCCATGCTAGTAAACATAACATCATCACAACGTTTCAATATAGAATGGACCATGTAAAAATAAGTCAGTTAGCAGGATAAACAAGTTTTACTTTTGCATTACGGGGTATATTGTCCCCCGGTGTGAGCGTAGCATCTCGTCCAAGAGACTCAGCCAGCGACAAGCTTAAAAATCAGCCCCAGTGTAAGGAGAAGAGACGGCATTGACTACATAATGATATAGGTTGTGTGCTGTGAATTCCGACAAAGTCTAACTTTAACTTAACTTTTAAAATTAACTTAACGATTAACTTGGCAAAAACAGCAGGCAACAGAAGGTAAGGGCTGTTTTCAAACTAGCGGTCTCCAACTTAAGTAAACATCGCGCTCTATGAGTCCCGACTAAATGTGCAACTTCGACTGACAGGCGAACTTCGGTTGAAGTAGTAGATTCCATAGCTCTATGGGCAATAATAACTTTTAATTTGTAAAATAGCAGTCGCTAAGTCGCTCCGGGTCACGTCCCCTTCCATTCAACAATCATTTCCTTCCGCCGTCCGTCATAGGGCAGTCACGTGATCACATGACGTTGGTGCAAATGGTCAATACCAACATCCCTCTGCAAAGCATACCTGATAGATGAGGCACACAGTTGGAGCCTGGCAGCCATACAGGAAGTGAACATCAATAACTTGCAGCTCCTCCAGTCTAATGTTAAAGGCCTTGAGTTCACGATTGTCTCGATCCAAAGGGATCACCTTAAACAACCCATCATACAGCCGCAGGCCAATCATACGGCATTCTGGATCAACAATTCCAATGATGCCAGTCTCTGAGGGCCGCCCAATGCGATCCTGGAAACAAAAAAGTCAATTTGCAGGAGTTTATGTGAGCAGTATAAAACCACATTTGAAGTATCACAAGAAGAATTCAAAAATAATTTTACAAGGTGACACAATTAGCTATGCAGCTCAGTATCTCTCAAGCCCCACAGTTGGAATTGCACCAACATATGGAGGAAAATTATTAATAAAATTGTACAACTGCAACATTGAACCACGGTAATGTCACAAAAGATGTCATCATATCACCAAAAAAAAATCTCAGGTCATTGGAACAAAAGTTAACTCTTGGCTGGTATTTGGTGTTTTCATTTGCGTCCTTAATTGACAATTAAATATAATTTCGAGGTGGCGTCATGTTGATGTTGCAAGCCGACAGTTGTATAAGGACGAATCAAGCTGGCTGCCTTAAACTGCGAGCTGTGTGCCAGATACGATGACGTCATCAACATGCGCTACCGGGGTAAGACGGTAGTCAAAATCTCTACCTTTGGCAAAATGTATACTTTATATTGAATATACTGTTTGTCTATCAGCCCTACTGATTAGTATTTTCTAAATTTTAGTTTTCAAAAAAAATCGCAATAATCAATTTATAGATTCGTATCGGGATTAATTGGTATCGAATCGTGACCTATGAATCGTGATACGGATTGAATCGCCAGGTACGAGGCAATTCACACCCCTAGTCAGAGTACATGTTATCCATGTGATTAAATCAAGACAACCTTTTTTTATTATTATCATTGATTACCCACCTGGACGTTCCCATGGGCACGAGTGATGATGTCAATACTTTCACCATTCTGTTTGTATTCAAGGATGCAGGCGTTGTACTTCGATGTGAGAATAAATAGCAGATCCTTGTTCTCACCCTACAGAAAATAAGAAGGTGATGAACCAATAACTACTCTGGGACTTTTCAAGTAAAGGTGAAAACAAGGGTTAATTACTTTAAACTGTTCTAAAATAGAAAAACATGCCCTTCAACTGTTGGTCCTTTCATTTCCTCCACTGCTTTGCTTGTTAAACATGTTCAAAAATACACTATATGCATAAATGTTACGCATGACATCGTAACAACAGAAATGTTTAGTGTCCACTGTGTGGGAATACTTGACTGCCAAGTAGGGATGCACTTAATGCTATTTTCAACAGATACCGATAAACCAATAATTTAAAAAGTGCCGATGTCAATAACTGATAAGTAAGCCGATAATTGTTTGCAAAATTAACTTGAATACAAATATCTTTTCGAGTCTTACTTTAAGTCTAATATGGTGAATACATTTAAACATTGTTAAGCATCATGATGCTGAATTTTATTGATATCTCTGCTTCAAAGACAACCAGTAAACTCATTGTGAGTTTGCCAAAACAAACCATGGATGGATGGAAAACAGTCATGTTTTAAAAATGCAACAAAAAACTGTGAGGGTAACATTTTGGAGAGACACTGTAAAGAAAGCCCACACTGGTGACTGTCTTGTATGTCACCATAAAGCATCTTCTGTGCACACGAGGTCGCGTGCATTATGGCATCACAAATATGCAACACTACCATAGGAGAGGGGAGGGTTTGAGGAGTTGGGCACAACTTGAGACACAACAATAACAGATGGACCAACGTGGCATGTATATTATTATCTGCGGATTTCTTTATTATTTGGTTTATCTGTATGATGTCAAATTGGTCAAATCTGGTAACTATTGGCTGATTCCATAATGGTCGATAATTATCGCCCACTGATATTATTGTGCATTCTTACTAGCTACTACCAAGTAAGGTATATTTTGACAATGAAACAAAATTACTGCAGTGCACAGAAAAAATAGTTTCAATAAAACTGCACCTTAGGCCTAAAGAGCTCCATAACAGCAATCTTGCCATACATGCCCACTTCCTTGACGGGTCTGAGTCCTTCAGCTGTGACAACATAGATCTCCAACCTTGTGTTTTTTGCTATTAGCAAATTGAGGTCCTCTGCGGAGGTGAAGTGGCCTGCAAAATCATCAAGATATAACATCCGGTTTCCACTCTTGTTTATGTTTGTATCAGCAAGAGACCACCAACCAGACAAAGCTAAATATAAAACAAGTGATTGCCAAAAATGTGATGCTTGACCTTTTGGGGCAGCTATTAGATCGAACATGATTCAAAAGTTGGCTCTACAAAATTACTGCTAGTCTAACTGGTATGTTCGATATTGGCAGACCATGCAATCAAATAAGATGACAAATTCCAGAATAAATCTAACTATACTTACAAACGCAGCCCTTAACGTACTGTTGTAAACTTCACTATGAAGTTGAAGATTTCACATTCACTCACATCTCATATTTTATTGACCTAATAAGTAGCTGTGGTGCGATATATTGACGGCTAAGTTTATGAACTTGATGATCTAGTGAGGATTATTTACTTCTAAGTAGGTTGACGCTAAAATACAAACGCCCCAATTAACATCTTCCCCCCGATCGCATGTGAGCTACAGTAAAAAGGCAAAAACATTGCACGTTGAGTGAGAAACAAGACAGTTGGCAGGTAAACAGATCTTAGCCAAAGCAAAGCAAAGCTATCGGCTACAAGAGGCCCGTGTTTTTGGACGTGCAGCGCGGGAGTTCAGCTAGCATGCAAACATGATGCTCCGACAAACAGCAACACGGGACATTTACCTGTGATGCAGGCGTTGACCGCCGTGGGCTTTTGAGCTGTAACCACGTAGTTGTAGGACATCTTGACAATAGTAGCAGATAAACACCAAAATCGTGTTATATCGCTCACGCAAGTGACAAAATCATTGAACTACAACTCCCGGAAGTAGTTAGTCACTAGAGCCCTGGCCATGAGCATTGTGAGCTAACAGCAACTAAAGCCTAGAGCGCCCTCTTTGTCAAGGAAGCGTCATGTAAGAGATGAGGAACCCCTGCAAAAAGAATGTAGGGCTGTATCAAAGAAATGCATAACCTTTTTCTTTTTAGTGCCTGAGCAGCGACCGCTGAATCTATACTTTAACTAAGGTAAAGGAATTGAATTAGCGCTAGATGTTTTTGTTCTTATTTTTCACAAGTCAATCTGGTAGGGTGATTTGGAAAAATATTGTTCGTGAATTAAAAAAAAAGACATGAAGAATGGCAAACATTTATTAAATATTCAAAACTGCCACGATAATGTTTTCTCACTTTACGGCATGTATGTTACGTCACGTCATTTGTTTTGTGTGTGGGGGTGAGGGTGGGTTACTATCGGGAGAGGCGTCAGCGGTAGAAAGCGAACAAGATTGTGGAAAGGAAACACTTGAAATGTCTTTTTAAGGCCGCCACGCAGCCCATAGATGGAAGACACAAACATATATTTATTTTTTTTCATCTATTTGCTGGTTTCTTTTCAGTTCTTGTTTTCAGGGCATTCCAAGTGAACAAGAACGTCAGTTACATTTGACGGTATGTGAAATGCATTTGGTGTGTGATGGTATTCGTGAATAGTGAATCGTGACTGCTTTTAAACGCTTGGCAGAGATACGCAGTGGAAAACAAGAGTGTTTTTATGATAACCAACTCATGGAAAATACTTTATCTCAACACAAGCAAGCTGCAACTTTGTACGCGAATCGTGTTGTCAGTCTGAGCTTGACTGAAAACACTTGTTGCTAAGGGCAACGGCCTAGGGAACGTCTACAAAACGCAGAAACGAAAACATTGGTTGGTGGCAACTGGCAAAGAACAAACAATAACTGTTAGTATCTACGAATATTATTATAAATATTATTACAAGGACATGTCAACATAACATATTAATAATAATGATGATGATGATAATACTACTACTACTAATAATAATAATAATTATTAAGAAGAAACAACATAAACAGTCAAGTCTATATCACTCGCTGTTAATTTTTCTATGTCTGATCTCTAATTGAAGCATTATTTTGGACAGCAAACAGGTGACATCACATTTAAATTAATGACTGATACTTATATCTTAAAAGTTTCATTGAACAGTCAAATAAGTTACACTAAATAACACTGACGGTCACTGGTGACACTAATTTCTATTACTTTCATTCCCAGATTATTTGCCTTGAATGATGGAGTCTTCTGATGAGAGGTCAGAAAATAATTTTGACATCAAAATAACTATTACTCGTGCAACTAACATGGTGAGTAAAGACAGCTTCAGGTTGTATTCCTTAGCTGAGAAGCCATTATGTATCAAATTATCCATTTATTTTTATTACTGTATTAATATTGTTGTTGTTGTTTTAGATTTTTTTTTAAATCAGTTTTACTAACAGACTACTATAGTGTTATGCTTAGTGTCAACACCCTGTTATTGTTTACATTTTTGACAACAATATTAATTCTGTCTTACTGACTTGGCATTTCAGTCCCTAATTTTAAGTGTGCTTTTTTTCTGTAAGCATGGAAAAAAGACAGGAAATGTTCAAAGTTTTCTTCGGATGGAGATCAATAGTACGATGTTGGCAGAGTCTGAAAAGCGTACGGTTGATCCCGCAGCCCCATACATTGAGTATGACTTCACCCACAGTTTCCCTTGCTGCAATGAAGTTTTGTCTCTCAGTGACATACCTCATAAACCAGTCGTAGGTACTGTAAGTTGTGTGAGTAGCGTAGCCCTTAAGTCATATTCCGTTAATGTGAATGATTTTGCTGTTGTCAGTGACGTTGATAGAGGTTGTTCCTGAGAAGAAAAAAGTGGAGGCAAAATCAATAGTGCTGGGCCAGGCAGTGATTGACCTGCTACCTTTGCTGCAAGGTAAATGTGTTGCAATCCACTTTTAAATTAAAGATTTAAAGTGATGCTTTTTTGTTTTATTGATTTATGAACTAGATAACAATCAACCAAAGAATATTGGTGTGACATTTTGACCTGTTAATTCGAATGTTGAAGCACTGTATAACCTTCTGAGCTACGTAAATAAAAGATGGTCTACCATCATGAAATACAAACATTACTTGAGAGTCTCCTGATGCCTGGGGAACCCAAGACTGTGTTTTAAAAAAAATATTGTCGACAGGTCAATGCAGCTTCTCATCCACAGTGGCACTGCATCCAACAAGCCCTTCTCCAGAAAAGGGAGCCATCTCACCCCTCATTAGCAAGGTCAGTTATCTTTGCTAAGAACTGCACTGAATCATTCTGAATGGTGTTTCATTCATTTTGACACTCTTGTTCAGCTAATGTTACCAACATAGTGAAACAGATCTAAGTATAATGGAATACAAATTGTTTTTATTGATTGATCCATCCATTCTCTTGCACCGCTTATACAGTACTCACTTGGGTTGCGGGTATTGCTACAGCATATAGTTGAATTTGGGCAAGAGGCGGGGGGCGGGCTACACCTGGAACGTTGCCAGCCAATAGTGGCAATTGATCATTTTGCCTGAAACAATTTGGTACACAAATGCTGCGTTGAGTTCTATTAAATGCACAGAGTACTTTTGATAAGCGACGCATACTTGATAGTGTCATATTAAAGTGCTGCCTGTATGAGTAAAAATAATTTTATTTATGGGCGCTTACCTTTTTTCCACACGCTTGGCTTCACTCTTGCTTGCCGAGTTACAGCGCCATTTCCTGCTATAATTCTTGCAACATGCAAACTCCACCCAGGAAGGCCGAAGCCCGGACTCGATCTGCTGTGCTAACCAGTCAGCCACCGCGCCGCCTAATTCAATTTAATCATTGGAAAATTACACGAGTGTACATAAATTTAAAGTTTCCGCAACTGTGTTATAATTAAATTGTAGTCAAATATTATGGTTATTCTATTTCAATTATTTGTAGCATATTAGAGCAATAATGACAAAATGAGTGTTGTGTGAGTTGATAATTACATTGTTTTTGTTTAAAAATAGTCTTCTCAAATGACAAAATTAATTATTGATGAAAAATTGGTGATAATTTCTTGGGGGAAAAAACTTGTACACTCTAAGTAAATGGCTCGGTGGTGGAGTGGTGGTTCAGGTTGTGGGTTCACGCCTCATCCCATATGTCTGTACTGCCAAAGACAAGGAGACAGGGTTAAATGTGCTATACAAGTGAAAGGCCCTTTACAATTTTCTTACATTATTAGTAGAACAAGATATGAATGTAAAGAGAGTAAAATTTAATAGATAATTGGAAGTAAATCTTACTTGAGTAATTATTTTTAACGGGCAGTGTGGAAAATTTAGAGCTATCTAGTGGTGAATTAATAATTAAGTCATTTAAAAAAACGATCAATTTCAATATTATGCAAAAAAATAAATGTTCTATCATATCAATGTAATTAAAAAAATATATATAATCGTAATCATGTTACATAGGCCGTGCCCAGCCTTACAGGAGGCTGACATGTTTTGTCGCCATCTTTCTACTACAGATACCCAAAGGAAAATAATTTCGTGAACGAAGCAATTGGTGGCAGGCTGGCGAAGTGCGGTCTCTCTGAGGCACTGTAGTGTACGTGATTCCAAATCATTGCACTCTATTAGTTCGCCACTAGATGGCACTAAAACATACACAGTGTCACTTCAATGGAATTGAATGGACTGCTATGATAAACTAATCATCTATCCATCCATTAGCTGAACCACAGGCATGCTGGAGACTGTCCCAACTGTTTTCAGGCAGTAGCACAACTAAAATTTACTTAAGAACTTCTTGTAAGATGTAATCAGAATTTCTAAGTGAAAGAACTGTACTATAGGATTTTTCAAGTAACAATCACTCTATTTTGTTTTTTCAGTGCAACATTGATTTCAGTTATTATTTCCTGGCAGTAACAGATGGTTGACTTAGATTGCCTATTCCCCAAATGGGGGTGAGTGAAGAAATGCTTTTGTTGTAATTAGACATAAGCCAATACTGTATTCAGGCACAGCGTTTGCTTTGTATTACACATCGAGGTGCCTTCTGTTGCATATCATAAGAAGAAGTTTGCGAAATTACTTCCTTAAATTAATCAACTTTAATTTTGTCAATATCTTACTACCCTACAGCCTGTTTGGAATCTATGGGATTCGGTAAAACACAGATTACTGCAAGGAATACATCACATTATGTTTGTTTAAGTTAATTTCTATCATTACTTTTAGATATGGACTAAAGATAAAATGCTGACCTTAGGGTTTAGGAATGAAATCACCTTTATTTATTCTTTTACAATCTAGTGGTGTTTTCAGACAATAATATAGAACATTTAACCCATGCAGCACCCGATTTTGGACGTATGTGTCAGTGCATCAGCTCCATTGCTGACCGAAGAACAACTTGCAACTTCCAACCTGATGAAGGTATCTTTGGAGACAGCCTACTCGCTCCCTGATACATTTAATCAGAGTTCGGGGCCATCAGCTCCTCCATACATATGCACTGCTGCAATGGAGGTCCCATGTACCGCGGAGGTGAGTTCCACTCTTTGCTTTTTATATAACCTCTTGCACTACAGAATAGCCTGTTATAAACTAGAAGTTGTTCCTTGGCTCATGCATTACCTTTATACAAAGTTTTGTGAAGTTATTAAGTAAACAATTTAACGGAATAGCAATAGAACCATTTTCCTGCACTTTGTTCTTGGCGGCAGAAACAATCCGAATGTTGCATGATCGTAGTGTTCTTGTCATATGAAAAACAGGCATCAATTCATCATACAATTTCCAAATGTGGCCACATTAAAGGTTCCATTGCTCCTCTGACTCCCAGAAAGACCAGCTATTATTGTTTAGTGAAGGACAGCTAAAGGCAGGGGGGCACAGAGAAGACAACGGCCGACAGAGGAAGAGGCCGCATCATGCCCCCCTGGCTCCGGGAAACCACTTCTTGCCAGGAGCGTTTTTCCACACTCAACCCATTGATCAGGAAGATGGCGAGCTTACTGGTTTAGAGGTACTTATACCTACAAATTCAACCAAGTTGCATTGTGGATAGTACTAGTCACTAGAGGATATGCAAGTAATCGTTACTGCTAAGAATGGCCAAAAAATGAAACCACACACTCGGTTCTTCATGTGCATACTGCACGCACTCGTACAAGCACAACTTATTACTGAAGACTTAGTACAAAGAGGCTGGAATCCTCATAACCAATTAGCTACATTTACAGAAGAAAGAAAAGTTTTATACTGCTGTGAAGGCTTTATACGGCTGTGAATGCTCTCGGCGTAGAAGCATTCATAAGGCGACATTTGGCCCAAATGGAACGCTACGAGAACGCGTATGACATCACAGCCGCAGATAGAGGGCGGGAAATTCAAACCCAAATCAAGTCTGAAAACTATTGGCCAGAGGCCTGCAGGAGTGCCCGTTGTGAACGGTTAAGGTGTTATCTGCTAAATGCAAGATGTTTGAGTCATAGATAGCCAAATAAAAAGGCTATTGTAAAGATATTTTTGGGCAGAATCCTACATAGAGCAACTGTAAAAGTATGCATCAAAAGTCTTGGCCTTGGCCAATCAGTATCATGTGTGACATCACACAAGACTTCAGCAAATTAAGCATGTGGACCACAGAAGGGTAATGATGACCATTGAATTAGGAATGTATCTTACTGTGACATAAGGTAGGGGACTGTTTAAGAGAAATATATAAAACCCAATTCAGTAAATAACTCAAGGCTTTAATTCCAACAGTACCTATAAAACCTAAAGGGCAACATTATTAGACTGTAAAAACTTTTGTCTTGTCCCTGTCCTTTGTCTGGCGTCTTCAAATGTTGAATAACTGTATTTATTTTCACTTCCGTATATATTTTTATTAAACAACGGGGAATAATGTTTGATAGATTCTACCATGACACTTAAAACAACTACAGTTATTAAGTCTCTGTAAACTGAAAATAAAGTCACCTATTACTTTATATAAGATGAGGCTTCAAAATGTGCAATATCAAGTCATTCTCTCCATTCTCAATGACTGTAGGCATGTCCACTGAATGTGTGAAAACCCGGCCAAGTTTACCTCTTTCAAATATCATTACCACGTATACAATGTAAACTCTTTGTCTAGCATATTTCTTATGCCTACACATAACTACACATTTGAGCCAACAAAATGCATTTGCACAAAGCTGAAGGTCTGAGTGTCCCCTACAGGACCATGAGTTCCGTAATGAAGCAGAGACCATGCTGAACAGAGTGAGCTGGGACATAGAAATGCCCTGTTTTCTCGATGCAGAAGGAGTTACCAGGTCAGTTTGCATACAACCTATTATTTCCCCATCTGAAGTGGTTGTATAGCTATTGCCAAATTTGTTTAATTTCTCACCAAAAATGTCCCCTTGGGAATTTGTGAATCTCATTGTCACTTTTTGAAATGGTTTTACGTTATTTCACGTTGAAGAGAAATTCACTTAATTTAACTTTACAAGTATTGCACTACAAACACCTTTAACCAGATAGAATCCTGCATGCATAAGAGCGATAACCTATTGCTGGTCCTATTAGCCATAGCATAGGGGGCATAATCCAAATGCAAGATGAACTATCATTTAACTTCATGTGTCTGTAACAACTGTACTGGCATGAAGATGTGAGGTGATGTCTTGCGATGTTGACTTGAGATTTCAGGTTGCGTCAGAAGATAACAGAGAGCAGATTCTGGCCACTTGAGATCA